>NC_138774.1:25500360-25667860 GCF_965119305.1 Pelophylax lessonae
TATACATTCATTTTTTTATCTAGAATTATGTAGCAATAAAAATGCATTTACGGTCAGCATGTACTAATTCAGCTCTGACTTTAAACACGTTATTAAATCTTATTCTGAAAAAAAATATATATTTCCCAATAATGTTATGTTTTCAACAATTTTTTTTCACTTAGTGAATCTATATTTTACTGAAGCAATTTGCTAGATTGCTGCTATAAAGCACACATGGTATGCATAAAATAATATAAAATTTAAAGTGTATGTAAAGCTTAAACATTTTTCTTTTTTTTTTTAAATCTGACATCTATTTGGGTCTTAAGTCTATGCAACGTGTTCATAATTTTTGTGACTGTATCCAGCCTTTTTTATTGCTGTTCTTTGCTCGAAATAATGAGACAACTTCAGTTTAGTTATCAGGGCTTCTTGTGGAAGGTTAGAGTTAATTGGTTTAAAGTGTTTGTAAACCTCTGAAATGCAAAATAAACAAAGCAGTCTCTTTTAGCGCCGGTTCACACTACCGCGACGCTACTTCCAGGGGCGACCTCCGAGATCGCGGTGCGAGCAGCGCGCCGCGACCTCGGAGCGCCGCCACGGACTTCATAACATTGAAGTCTATGGCGGTCGCCTCCTGGTCGCCCCAAAGAAGCTCCGGACCCTTTTTCTAGGTCGGAGCGACTTGTGTCGCTCCTATTAGAACGGGTCCGCAGCTTCCCTATGGGAGGCGACCTGCAGCGACCTGTGAGGCGACCAGGTTGCCTCACAGGTCGCCCTAGTGTGAACCGGGGCTTATAGTGTGTACTAGCCTCAATCCAAAGCACCTAGCATGATTTCCGTTGTATGCTATCTGCATGAGTCACTTCTGACAGTTAACCCTGACACCATGCAATCCCCCCCACAGCAGGCAATTGAAAGCCTAAAATGTGCATGTTTCCCTATGAGACAGTATTTGGGAGGGGGGGGGGGGTGTCCAAATACTCAACCCAGGTCCCAGATAAGTTCAAGGCAGAAAAAAAAAAACCTATGTGGCTCACAGTCAATGTTTAAAAACCTATAAATAGTAAGAAACAAGCATTTGAAAGTATAAAAATGAAGGAACACTATCATCATTTAAAAGTTATATAAGAATATAACATGTAGCACTACCCCTTGGGAGCTGCTGAATGTGGGTTCCCCTTGGTTACCATCAGCAACAACTAGACAGTTCAGCATGTTTAAAGTGATTTTTGGCTCAGTCAGGAAACAGTACAGCAGCTTTGGTTTTTTTGTGTTTTTTATTTAGAACTTGGATAGAAGGGAATGAGTGGGATACTCCTATTTTATACAACTATGCACAATTGGCTGGGGCAACTTGAAAATGCTGAACAACGCTGAGTGACGCTGTATAACACTAGTCACGGCTAGGCCGCTGCTTCACTTTGCCATTAGCTGTGAAGTAGAATTAACTGAACTTCCCGAGGTAAACTGTACTGTACTGCAGAACAATCTTCAGGGCCCTTCCTGGCACCCCCTTTGTTCCTATTCTTCAGGGTCAACTACACAGCACCTGCTTTACTGATACACTTCCTGTGTGAGCTAGCTCCTTGATCCCCTGACTTCTCTGGAATGGTCCCCTTTCCTGGACAGAACCTTAGGAAAATCTCCTGGTACGCACAATACTGTTTTTCCCAAGAAACTCTGCCAGCAGCTCCACTTGTCAGCACTCTGGATCCTCTGCAGCTCAGCTCCACACCTGGTTCACTAGGCCGACTTCCTGAACCACCTTCCTCACACCTACAGGAGTAGAGACAGTCATCCACCTCTTCCTGGGACTTTGCTCCCGCCAAAAGACACCCTGTCACATGCTCCCTCAGTATTTAAGGCTAATCCCAGGATTCATTGCAGGAATGCCCAACCACTGAGACTGCCATAATTCCTGATGTGCTACTGGTTAGGTTTCCTCCACTGTCCAACAAGCTCCCTCATTGGATACAGTGGGGACACTCCCCCAAACCCAGTGAGTCACACCTGGAAACATGTGACAGGCAAAACTGACAGATCAAGCTCCCCCGATAAGCAGCAGGAGCAATAGATGCTTTTACCTAGCACCTGTCTAGGAGGGTGCTACAAACATATATACTTATATAATATGAAAAAATAAAACTAAGGCAGCAAAAATTCAAAATGAATGACAGGTCGCAAAAGAGAGTAGGACAAACCCCCCAAAATTCTTCAAATATATTATATACAAAACAATATAAAGTTCAGGTTGGAGCATGTAGGTCCTTTACAAAATAATTTAGAGTTGGTGACAAAGAGAAGGCCAATTTATTATTTAACTTCTTCAGCTCTGTGTATAAAAAGGAGCACAGGGAGGATCAGGTCCATAATTGGGATAGTATGAGTATAGCCCCAAATGAACCACTAAACCACTAACCTCTAAATGTATATGGGCCAGAAATACTTAGACAGAATAAAGTTGAATAAAGCACCTGTACCACATGGTTTTAGATGGTGGTTTTATGCATATGTGTATTATATATGGAATTCACATACAACTATTATATGAAGTGTTACGCATAGGAGCACTATGCTATTTTAATATGTTTCAGATTGACATTGATATTGATTAGATAGGATTCTTTTTAATCTTTTTTATTACTTCTAGAATTTATATTAACTATTTATGATCTTAGTTATTCTTGTAATTTAACAATATGATGTGTTAATGGCCTTTTATTATTGTTACTCATATGGCCATGGAGCATACTGGATCTCCTATTATGTTTGGGTTGCTTTGGGAATCCCGTGTTTTCATCCTTTCCTTGTTTTGCTTTTTTCTTTTCCATAATATTAAAAAGGTTCTTATTGGCCATTTGGTCTAGTCCCGCCCACATCACTGGCTTCTTAATGCTTCTGGTTGCCAGTTGCCACAACTTGACAAAGCTATAGATAGCGAAACATGTAGTTGTGGCAACCAGAAGCTCTTCAGAAGCTCTTGCGTTACTTCCTCCGTCCCGTCCGGCTTCCTGTTTATCTCTGCGCGTCACTTCCGGTGATGTCATCCATGCGTCACTTCCGGTCCTCACTGAGGACTCGGCTTCAGACAACGCATCAGCCCCGGTTCAGTGTAGCGGCCGCACACAGGACCGTGTGAGCCTCTACCATCGGATGCTGACATCTATCATCAGGGAGCACCTTTTTCCACCTTGGGTTACCTGATGTTATTGGAGTCCCACGACCACCACCAGGGATCCCCACAGCACCCCAAGGAGATTCAGAGGCTTCAGGGTTCAGTTTGAAAATATATTTCTTGATCAATTATTTTAATCCGTGTGTGTTCATTAAACCTTCAAGGCTTACCATGAGACTATTTTTGGGGTCATTACTCATTACTTAAACTTTACTAACTACATGTGCACGCTAGAGCGCCATCCTTCTTTTCTGTTTTAACTGTTTTTATACACCATCCCCTGTTAAGGATTGGGCGGCCGTGGTGCACTTGATGTACTGTTTTTTACCAGTTTACAGTTTTCGGGGCCATGACATAACAGGAAAATTGCATTTAGGATTAGCGCTTGAACCTTTTTTGTGTACCACATGGCATACACTCATGTGTCCTAAAAGAATTGAGCTCTGTTATTTTAAAGCCGTTGTTTCTCATTTTTAGGGACTCTTTAATGACTGCCATAGTACAAATAAATTGGTGTAAGGTTAATAGGGTGCCTATATTAACCTCCCTGGCGGTATTCCCGGGTGTGGCTCGGGGTGGAATTTCAGTACCATTAGCGTTAACCACGAACCACACTCAGGCTAACGCCAGAGAGAATCGCTGGGTCCTGGAAGAGGTTACTTACCTTGTCCCTGGGATCCCGCGATGTATTCCCGCAGTGTATGGCGGCCGGATCTTCCGCCTGATGCTGTGTGCCCTAGCTTCCGTTCCCTGCGAGTGTCGCATCGCAGGGGGGTGGAACCAGCGGCAAATTCAAAAAGTAAAAAACACAAACACACTGATACATTGTAATCTTATTGGATTGCATTACTAAATTAAATAAATTGATCTTAGTTTGCCCCCCCCCCCCCCAATGCTTTCTCCAGTACCCTTGCTTGCATTTTACTGTACTTTGTGTCTGGAAACTGCAGAACGACCATGCCATCAAAAAAGCGGTATATGACCTGCTGGAAAACAGCGATATAGAATCGCTTGCAGAATTGAGTGATAGCGATTCGTGGGGAAGTTCGTCATTGGACACAGAAAGCAATTTCAGCGATGATCCTGTGACTGTGCCCAGCGATGTGAGGACTTGGTGCTCGATTGACTGCGGTACGGAGCATGTAGCGCCCCCCCAAGATTCCCATCAAACTTTATTATACATTTTATACGTGTTTGCATGTTTTTTATTTGTATTTGTTGAACTAGAATGGACTTTTGTCTTTTTCAACCAGACTATGTAACTATGTAACCTTCTTAAAGCCTTGATCAGTATGGCAATAGGAACAGTGAGAAACATGAAAGAAAGAAGGAACTTGGCTGGACTTTCTTGAGCTAACATAGTTTCTCAGATAACCTTAGTAGTTTGGTGGATAAATTCTTTTGATTCTTGGAGTTGCCCCTTAATAAACTCATGGTTCCCATGAGTGGTGGTGTATTGCTAGTGGTTGCCTCGGTTAGGAGAAAACTCTGCTGAGTTTGTAAAGGTTACCAACCCATATTCATCAGTAACTGTGCAGCTGCCATATGTTTTGTGGCATTTGGAATGGATTTCAGTGTCTTAAGTACATCTGGAGGAAAGGATTTATTCACTAGAGAGGAAGTTTAGTTTGATGTTCTTTCAGTCGATATTCTATCCGTTCAGCAATTATTGGTCTCTTAGCTATTGTTATAATGTAGCAAAGGCCATTCTATTGTTACTGGAGAAGGATCACATTAGTAGATCATCGTGACAGGATGGGATGATGCCGAAGCTCTCACACATATAGATGGATTTCAGAATTGAATGCCGTACCATAAGCTTTTGATGTAGCTGATGCTTTTTTGGGTAATTTCAGTGTTTGAAAGATGATATACAGTGAAACCACCAAACCATTTATTTTATCTCTCTATGGATTGATTGGTAACATCTGCACTACAGTTTTTGATTTCTTGGTCTGCACAGCCGCTATGACTATTATTAGGGGTTCTCGTTCTCTGCTGAATTTTTTGTTTTAACAACAGATGCAAGCTTAAGTACTGGAATATGTAAAGGTTGGTGGGAACAACCCAAATCCTACAATGTACCTACAGTATCTCTTTTGATGCCCAGTCTAATCATTTTTATCATCCCTCTCCTCTACAAGACAAAATTATTTTCACTAACGATGAACTTACAATAACAATAATAATGGCTAGTAAAATAATTAAGCCAGTGTTAATTGTAGTTCCTCCCTAAATTGGTGGTCAATGATGAGATACTCCCTTTAAGTGGTGGTCAGTGTAGTGTCCTCTTACAATGATTATCAGTGTTTTGCTTTTTGATATTGGCAGTCAGTTAAAACGTTTTCATTTGCATTGGTGGTCAGTGAAAATGTGCACTCTAATATTAATGGTTAGTGGAAGGAATACTGCCTCCCTTATATTGGAGGTTTTTGGAAAAAATGTCAGAGAGACTCAATCCAAACTGATACACAAAGCGTATATCCCGGTGTATTTCTCGAAAAACCGAGATTGATACAGTCTAATGCCCTCAATGCAAGCAAACGAAACCTACATTGGCGCACAGATTCTGGTTTTGTCCCCAGATCTCTTCTTTTTGGGATTCAGTTACCACATACATTCAATCTGTCACGGGCCTGACTGTCAACAAGGCCCCCCAACTCATGCTGTTCCATCATGATACGTCTGGACCCACCAACCACAATCAGGGCAAAAGGTTTGCCATCCAGTGGATACACCTATGTTTTATGGCATGCTAAAAAAGCCATTCTGAAAACTTGGATAATCCATTCACCCTCCTCAAACTTGATGGTGGAAAACAATCTGAAAAAACTGCTCTATAGGGAGCAGCTAGATGCCAAAATACAAAACTATGATCCCACCAGGTCACTTTCTGTAAGATGGCGTAACTTCATAGACCATGCCTTCTTTGTGACGGAAAGCGAAAAACTTTCGTCATCTTCTCAATACACAGATTGGTATCCCAAGGCGGTAACACCACTTTACCACCGGAGGATTTTGCTGTCTTACGTCCAGGCCACTTTTTGCGATTCGGCACTGTGCGACTTTAACTGACAATTGCGCGGTCGTGCGAAGCCGTACCCAAACTAAATTTACGTCCTTTTTTTCTCACAAACAGAGCTTTCTTTGGTGGTATTTGATCACCTGTGCGATTTTTATTTTTTGCGCTATAAACAAAAAAGAGCGTTTATTTTGAAAAAATAACAATATTTTTAACATTTTTTATATATGATATTCCCCCCAAAAAAATGTAAAAATCAAAATTTTTTTACATTTTTGGCCAATTTGTTTTTGGCTACCTATGTTTGGTAAAAAAAAATCACAATAACCGTATTTTGATTGGTTTGCACAAAAGTTATTGCGTTTACTAACTAAGGGAAAGATTTCTGTAATTTTTGGTGTTTTTTTTTTAACGAGTAATGGCGGCGATCTGGGATTTTTTTTGCGGGACTGCAACATTGCGGCGGACAGATCGGACCCTTGACTGACATTTTTGACACTTTTGGGGGTACCAGTGACATTACTGCAGTAATCAGTGCTATAAATATGCACTGTTACTGTAAAAATGACACTGGCAGGGAAGGGGTTAATTTTATTGGAGAGGGAGGGGTTAATGTATGCCTGGTGATTTCTGACATGTGTGGGGGGAGGTGACTGAGTGACACAGGGACAGATCGCAGGTTCAGCTATGCTGAACCCTGCAATCTGTAACTGTTTGTCACTTAGGAGATCCACCCGCTCTGTTTACACAAGTGGGCGGATCTCCAAACTCGATTCCCCGACGATCGGGGAAGAGCAGCGGCGATCGCCACCGCTTCTCCCCTGGCCCGACTCCCGCTGTGACTGTAGGCGCCGCCTACAAGGGGAGGAGTCCAGCGACGTAGGTCTACGTCGCTGGACGGAATCGAGCCACTTTGCCGAAGTACGGTCAACGTGACCAGTCAGCAAGTGGTTAATCTAACATCTGTGAAAAGCTCTCATTCTACCTTGTGATCTATAAGTGACCTCTGATTCAATGTATATTGTTTGTATTTAATTGTATATTAGCCCAGTACTGAGCCATCCATACTCTAGGTCAGAGGTCTTCAAACTATGGCCCTCCAGTTGTTCAGGAACTACAATTCCCATTATGCCTAGTCATGTCTGTGAATGTCAGAGTTTTACAATGCCTCATGGGATGTGTAGTTCCGCAACAGCTGGAGGTCCGTAGTTTGAGAATCCCTGCTCTAGGTTGATGCTCTCCTCCAGTACCATGCAAGATCATCTTCCCATCCCCCACCCCCCTTTATCCCCCCCCCCCCACCCAATTTGAAAGCTTTAGATGTCCAGGTTTACAAGTGTAGTTATCTAATTCAATAAAAATATTTATAAAAGAAAAAAAATGTATGCCTTCTTACATTGGTGGTCAATGTAAGAATGTAAGGCACACTGCCTTCCTCAGGGCTCTGAGGAAGGGAGCGTGTCTCCTGAAGCGCGTCAGCGGTCCTAACACAGGGATATGCTTTTTCCACATGGAGGTGGATTTATTTTATGTGATTTTTACTCTTTATGTTTGTGAGTATGTTTTTGGCATTCAAAATACATTTTAACCGGCTGCCGACCGCCGCACGACGATATACGTCGGCAGTCAGCCCCGGCCAGGCAAAGTGACATATATATACGTCACTAGCCTGTCACTTGCTTGGGAGCCAATAGCGGGCGAGCGCGCGCCCGCGGAGGCGCGCTCCCGCCCCGGCTTGTTCCCCAGCAAGTCCGTGCGTGTGACCGGCGGACCCGATGTCCGCCGGTCTCTCGCAGATCGTCGGTGCAGAGGGAGAAAGTCAGGCGGCTAATGTAAACAAGCCGCCTGTCCTTCTCCCCTGTGTAGAAACAGTGATCATACGGTTCTACTATGTAGGACCATTGATCACTGCTCCTACACTTCAAGCCACAGCCAATCACAGTAAGAATCACGCCTCTAGGGACACACACCACCCCTCCCTCTCAAATAAAGTTAACCCCTTCACTACCAGTGCATATGTATAGCACTGATTACTGCAGTAATGTCATTGGTAACCCCAAAAGTGTCAAAAATATCAGTCATGGGTCCGATCTGTCCGCTGCAATGTCGCAGTACCGCAGAAAAAATCTCAGATCGCCGCCATTACGCGTTAAAAAAACACCAAAAATGACAGAAATCTTTCCCTTAGTTAGTAAACGCAATAACTTTTGCGCAAACCAATCAAAATACGCTTTTTGCGATTTTTTTTACCAAACATATGTAGCAGAAAACAAATTGGCCAAAAATGTTAAAAAATTTTGATTTTTACATTTTTTTGGGGGGGGAATTTCATATAAAAAAATGTGAAAAATATTGTTGTTTTTGCAAAATTTACTCTCTTTTTTTTGTTTATAACGCAAAAATTAAAAATCGCACAGGTGATCAAATACCACCAAAAGAAAGCTCTGTTTGTGGGAAAAAAGGACGTCAAATTTGTTTCTCACGACCACGTAATTGTCAGTTAAATTCGCACAGTGCCGAATCGCAAAAAGTGGCCTGGACGTAAGACAGCAAAATCCTCCGGTGGTAAAGTGGTTAAAGGTGCCCAAGAGTAATGCACTAGGTGCTTGTGCCTTCTTTCTTTTGTGATTTCAGTCTTTGGAGTTTCCTCATCTGAGGAGAGCAGCACACCTATAATTCCCATTAGAGTGAGCACTGGGGTCGTTCAGTTCCCTGTACTTTATTCCTTCCCTTTATGCATCCTTCCAATGTAATGTAACAAATATTGAAATTGAAGCACCACATTACTGCTAAAAGCTCCATAGACAAATTTATTCCAATAAAAATTGGGAAAAATCCAAAAAGTAGCAAAAGCGTTTCAGGGGTCTGAGCATCCTTCTGGACATCAATGCAACCTCCCAACAGGGTCACTTGGCCCCTGCAAGAAAACAAGCCTTCTTCCTGGCTTCTTTCTTTAGCAGGGTCCACCCCTTGGATTTCAGTCTTGGTTCAGCTTCCCCACTAATCAGACAGGACAGCTTCTGAGCATCACTTCTTGTCTACCTCCCGGCAAAGAGCACATACAAGGTATCAGGTTTCTATGGTAGTGAGCCCTTGTACAAAGCCAACTCTCCAGGGTCAGGAGTCTAAGCCCCAGCATGCTTCTTCCCCAGGGCCCCAGATGGTGGGGATGGACTTGCAGCGAATTGGAACCAGGTACGCCCAGCTGACAATGTGGAGACCACTTGCGTGTACAGAGTATAGACAACAGGAGACAGAAGAGGATCCAGGACACAAGTCCAAGTCAGGGCGGGCGGCAGGCAAGCAAAAATGGTAGACGAAGCCGGGGTCAGGACACGGGTAGTCAGGCACAGAATACAAATAATACAAGGAAAACCAGGAGCAAAAGGAAACTAGGAAGTTTCTCAGGCAACCCGAGCTGCACTAGGCATGCCTCTATATCGGGAAGCAGACTGGGAGGTTGGCCAGGAAGTGATCGAAGGGAAAGAGATATAAATCCACAGTAGAACAGGTGACACCCATAGGTGAACACAGAGGCCAACAGAACATATAATTGGAATCACATATTTAGCAGGAAGGAGGTAAGAATTTCACAAACAGAAAACTGCAGGTTAGACTGTGATGCTAGGCCCCACATAGGATATGGGCCTATCAGATCTGAACATTTCAGCAGCACCCCACAGCCTGTGTGAGGTCTACCATGTGATTTGTGCTGATAGGCCAGAAGTAGTCCTCGGAAGCTGTCCTGTCTGATTAAGGGGGAATCTAAACCAAGATTGAGACCCAAGAGTAGGGTTGCCACCTGTCCAGGATTTAACCGGACAATCTTGGTTTTGTCCTGGTTTCAGCCTGCCTGAATCCTGGACATATTATTTAGATCAGACTGTGGCTCCCCAAGTAACCAAGATAGTCACACACAAATCTGTTGCTGTCCGGGAGTTGCAGGCAGCTGTCTTGGGGCAGGTTCGGCATCACTGGGGGGCGTGGCGATGATGTCAGCAAGAACAATTTGGTTGAACCCACTGTTTGCTGCATTGGGCATAGCACGCCATATTGTTACTCTCCTTGGAGCATCCAAAGGTGTCCCGGGTCTTTTATAATTCTATAATGTATACTTCGGTAAAACAAAATTGGCCCAGTGCCGCTAAAGTGTTCAGGCTTGGCTTGAAGAAAAGGTGCCAACCCTACCCAAGAGAAGTACCCTACTAATGTAAGAAACATCTCCAAAATACGCCCCTTTTCTAACTGTTGACACCACTAAGCAACTTATCCACTCCCTTGTTATCTTTCACCTTGACTATTGTAACTCCCTCTTCATTGGCCTACTTCTCCACAAGCTATCCCCTCTTTAGTCTATCATGAATGCCGCTGCCAGACTCTTCCACCTTACCAACCGTTCAGTGTCTGCCACTCCTCTTTGCCAATCCCTCCACTGGCCTCCCATTGCCCAAAGAAATAAAATTCAAAACACTAACAATAACATACAAAGCCATTTACAATTCTGCCCTGAGCTACATCACCAATCTTATCTCCAAATATCACCCAAATCATCCTCTCCACTCCTCCCAAGACCTTCTGCTCGCTAGTTCCCTTGTCTCCTCTTCCCATGCTCATCTCCAGGACTTCTCAAGAGCCTCTCCCATCCTCTGGAACTTACTACCCCAATCTGTCCAGTTATTTCCTACTCTGTCTACTTTTAGAAAATCCCTGAAAACTCATCTCTTCAGGAAGGCTTCTCCTGCCTTCAGCTAACAACCAAATCTTTTACTTCCCACATCAGTTTATCCCTCACAGTTACTACCTTTGTTTCACCAGTCCCTCCCTCTTAGAGTGTAAGCTTGTAGGAGCGGGGCCCTTCTAACCCTCTTGTATTGAATTGTATTGTTGGTGTATTGTCTCCCTTTATATTTTTAAGCTCTGTGCAAACTGTTGGGGCTATATAAATCAAGTATAGTAATAATAATAATAATAATAAGAAGAAGAAGAAGAAGCCAGGTAGAAGGCCGCAGCCCGGGAGAAGAGGGAGATTGCACGGTCCACTCCAAATATTGATGCTCTCCCCCAGCATGCACCAGTGGCAATACACTTCCTACTGTTGGCCAAAGGAAACATAAATATTCATAATTCAGGATCACTGTGGCATCCCACAGATGTACCAGTGACACCTACTGGCAGAGGAGGTTACAACAGCAACACTAAGCTATGGGAGAAAACCAAGTGAACCAATAAACTACAAATCAGCTTGGTCTGACTACCAACCAGCAAGACTAAATTTAAATAGTAGTCACCCCTGTTTAAGAAAGGGTGGCTACACTTATAAAATTGCTGCATGTTAAATCTGTGTATTCTACCTAACACAAGCCGAAAAAAAAAAGGATATAACCTGATCATTGTAATCATGACTTAATTCTGTCACAGTGAATGCAACTCAAGAAAAGCGATCTGCTTGAGTTCCCTGGTAATAAAGCCATTCTGAGGATTGCTGATCCGATGGCAATAAATAGTTTCCTGTTTCTTTGTTGTTATTTAAAATACAGTAATTCCACCCAGCACTTCAGTGAATAGACAGGAGTATTATACGGCTGTTTACAAACACTAATGTATTCCGGCACCGCACGAGGAAGGCGAGGGAACTAAAGCATTTACTTGGACGGTGTTTATTTTGTACTGTGCAGTAGAAAACGAATGAATTCTTGTCATGATACAGTGCATCCAGAAAGTATTCACAGCGCTTCATTTTTTCCACGTTTTGTTATGTTACAGCCCTGTTCCAAAATGGATTAAATTCATTATTTTTCTTAAAATTCTACAAACAATCCCCAATAATGAAAACATGGAAGACGTTTGTTAGAAATCTTTGAAAATGTATTTAAAAAAAAAAAATTAAGAAAATCCAATGTACATAAGTATTCACAGCCTTTGCCATGACACTCAAAATTGAGTTTAGGTGCATCCTGTTTCCACTGATCATCCTTGAGATGTTTCTACAACTTGATTGGAGTCCTCCTGTGGTACATTCAGTTGATTGGACATGATTTGGAAAGGCACACACCTGTCTATATGAGGTCCCACAGTTAAAAGTGCATGTCAGACCACAAACCATCCATTAAGTCCAAGGAATTTTCTGTAGACCTCCGAGACAGGATTGTATTGAGGCACAGATCTGGGGAAGGGTATAGAAAAATTTCTGCAGCATTGAAGGTCCTAATGACCATCATCTGTAAATGGAAGAAGTTTGAAACCACCAGGACTCTTCCTAGAGTGGGCCGCCCGGGCAAACTGAGTGATTGGGGGGGAAGGGCCTTAGTCAGGGAGGTGACCAAAATCCCGATGGTCACTCTGACAGAGCTCCAGCATTTCTCCATGGAGAGAGGAGAACCTTCCAGAAGAACAACCATCTCTGCAGCACTCCACCAATCAGGCCTGTATGAGTTGCAAGACGGAAGCTACTCCTCAGTAAAAGGCACATGACAGCCCACCTGGAGTTTGCCAAAGGGCACCTGAGGGACTCTCAGACCACGAGAAACAAAATTCCCTGGTCTGGTGAAACAAAGATTGAACTCTTTGGCCTGAATGGCAAGCGTCATGTCTGGGGGGGAACCAGGCACCGCTCATCACCTGACCAGTACCATTCCTACAGTGAAGCATGGTGGTGGCAGCATCATGGTGTGGGGATGTTTTTCAGGGGCAGGAACTGGGAGACTAGTCAGGATCGAAGAAAGATGAATGCAGCAATGTACAAAGACATCCTTGATGAAAACCTGCTTCAGAACGCTCTGGACCTCAGACTGGGGCAAATATTCATCTTCCAACAGGACAACGACCCTAAGCACACAGCCAAGATAACAAAGAAATGGCTATGGGACAACGCTGTGAATGTCCTTGAGTGGCCCAGCCAGCGCCAAAACTTGAACTCAATTGAACATCTCCGGAAAGATCTGAAAAGGGATCTGCACTGACGCTCCCCATCCAACCTGATAGAACTTGAGAGGTTCTGCAAAGAAGAATGGGAGAAACTGCCCAAAAATAGGAGTGCCAAGCTTGTAGCATCATACTCAGAAAGACTTGAGGCTGTAATTGGGGCCAAAGGTGCTTCACCAAAGTATTGAGCAAAGGCTGTGAATACTTATATACATGTAATTGTTTTGCTTTTTATTTTTAAAAAATTTGAAAAGATTTCAAACAAACTTCTTTCACGTTGTCATTACGGGGGATTGTTTGTAGAATTTTGAGGAAAATAATGAATTTAATACATTTTTGGAATACGGCTGTAACATTACAAAATATGAAAAAAAAGTAAGTGTGAAGAATAAAGCTCACCCTACACTGGTAGAATTTCATTTGAAAAGTGCACAAAGCAAGGTCCATGAAGACATGGATGAGCGAGTTTGGGGTGGAGGAACTTAACTGGCCTGCACAGAGTCCTGACCTTAACCCAATAGAACACCTTTGAGATGAATTAGAGCGGAGACTGTGAGCCAGGCCTTCTCTCCAACATCAGTGCCTGACCTCACAAATGTACTTTTGGAAGAATGGTCAAATATTCCCATAGACATACTCCTAAACCTTGTGGACAGCCTTCCCAGAAGAGTTGAAGCTGTTATAGCGGCAAAGGGAAGGGTGGGCCAACTCAATACTGAACCCTGTGGACTAAGACTGGGATGCCATTAAAGTTCATGTGTGTAAAGGCAGGCGTCCCAATACTTTTGGCAATATAGTGTATTTGCCACTGGGAGTCTCTTTATACATTAAAATGGTAACCATAATGCAATTCACACATCTCTGGGATTGGAGTAAGAGGGTTTAAATGAGTTGTAAAGGCAGAATGTGCATTCGATACATTAAGATAAAAAAAACTACTGTGTGCAGCAGCCCCCCTTAGCCCCCCTAATACTTTCCTGAGCCCCATCTCTATCCAACAAAGTTGCAGGAGTTTCTCAGCTGCCTGGGACTCTCCTCCTCATTGGCTGAGACAGCAGATCGGCCTGATTGGCTCACGCTGCTGTCAATCAAAGTCAGTCAGGCAATCAGGAGAGAGAAGGGGCTGGGCCAGGTCGCGGCTCCATGTCTGAAAGGACACAGGGAGCTGTGGCTTAGCTCGATTGCCCCCATAGCAAGCTGCTTGCAATCGGGGGGCTCTCAACAGGGGGGAGGAGCCAGGAGCGCCGAAGAGGGCAGGAAGAGGAGAATTCGGGCTGCTCTGTGCAAAACCAACTGCACAGAGGAGGTAAGTATAATATGTTTGTTATTTAACCACTTGCCAACCGCCCGCCACATATATACTGCGGCAGGCTGGCTCAGCTGCACAAATCATCGTACCTGTATGGTGGTTCGCAGGAGTGCTCCTGGGGGCAATCGTGCCCTGCCGGCGGCACGCACCCGCCTCCACTAGACAGCGGGGATGCCGATCCATGGGACCGGTGGCAATCGGCACCCGCGATCGCTCCTGGCTGAGAGAGAAGGACGGTCAGCTGTTGTAAACACAGCAGACCTTTGTTCTCTCTGGAATGATCACAGAACGCCTGTGATCCTTCTATATAGGATCACAGGTCTCTATGATCATTTCACAAGTCCCTCCCCCATACAGTTAGAAAACACACCCCTAGGCTCACACTTAACCCTTTGATCACCCCTAGGTTAACCCCTTCCCTGCCAGCGTCATTATTACAGAGATAATAATATATAGATGCATATTTTTAGCACTGATTACTGTAGTAATGTCACTGGTCCCCCCAAAAGTGTCAAAAATGTCGGTTAGGGGTCCGATCTGTCCGCCGTAATGTCGCAGTCCCGCCAAAAATCGCAGATCGCCGCCATTACTAGTAAAAAAAAAAAATACATATATCTTTCCCCTAGATTGTAGACGCAATAACGTTTGCACAAACCAATCAAAATACACTTATTGAGATTTTTGTTTTACCAAAAATATGTAGCAGAATACAAATTGGCCTAAAAAGATGAAATAAATAGATTTTTACATTTGGGGGGGAGAAAGTTATATCGCAGAAAGTGAAAAATATTGTTTTTTTTTTTTTTCAAAATTGTTGCTCTTTTTTTGTTTAATAGCGCAAAAAATAAAAATCGTACAGGTGATCAAATACCACCAAAAGAAAGCTCTATTTGTGGGGAAAAAAGGACATCAATTGCATTTGAGTACAGCGTCGCACGACTGCGCAATTGTCCATTAAAGTGTCGAATCGCAAACAAATGGGCCTGGTCATTAAGGTGGCAAATCCTTCCGGTCCAAAAGTGGTTAAAAAAAAAACTTTACAATCACTTTAAGGCTCTGTTCACATGTGGGCCTTTTTGGGGAGTTTTTCTGCTCTAGGATCAGCTCTCAAAACGCCCAACAAGACAAATCCTATTCATTTCAATGGCCCCTGTTCACATCTGAGCGTTTTGACGCTGTAAGCAAAACGCCCAACGCTCAAAAAAGTACACGAGCTTCTTTTTGGGCAGATTACAGGCGTTTTCCATTGGTTTCTATTCAATATAAAAACGCCTGCACAAAAAACGCCTGTAAAAACGCCTGTAAATTGCGGTAAAAATCGCGGTAAAATCGCGGTAAAAATCACGGTAAAAAAAACGCGTGAAAACGCTACGCTCAGGTGTGAATGTAGCCTTAGAAGTATCCCAGAGGTAATCCCTGGAGGGAGGTCTCTCAACATATCTCAAGGAAGTGGATCGAGAAGAAAGAGGAAACCAAGGTGGAGGGGGGGGGGGGTTGAAAGGGTGAAAGGAGAGCAAGATTGGAGGGGGGGGGGGACAGAATAGGGGACCCTGTTCCACTCTTCCCTTTACAGCGTCATCAGGGGCAGACTGGCAACTTTCAGCCCAGGAGGCAAGTACAAACCAGAGGCCCATAGTGCAGCAACTCAGCCCCCCCCCCCTCTCCTAATTCTCCTCCTGACCCCCATTCCAAGCTGAAGCCCTGCTCCAGATACTCTCTACTTACTGGCTTAATCCGGGTTTCCGACCTGGCCAGCAGGGGGAGGTTGGGGGGAGCTGGGACAGCTCAGTTGGGGCTGGCCGGGGCAGAAGAGTCCCCAGTGGGGCATGGAAACGGCCTCTGCTCAGTCATAGTTTACACCATCAATGCTGTGGGGGGGGGGGGGGGGGGGGGCTTGCACTTTGTCCTTATCTTCATCCTGCACTCAGTAGGTCAGCAGGAGGCACTTTTTACTTCTCTTCACCAGGAATCCTTTAGGCATGTCTGTGGCAGAAGCGGTGCAGCCTTTTTATGGGGCATCAGAGCGGCCCAGGGGGCAATTGCCCCCCTGCCCCCTGGCCCAGTCCTCCCCCGAGCGTTATTTCCTCCAACTTATTTCTCTTTTACACCCTGAGTTCTGCTCTAAATGTGTCTTTGTAAAATTAAGATCCTGTTCTTGGACAGAATTAATAGTTCATCGATTGCTTTTACTTGCCTCCTGCTCTTTAATGCGAAAGATCTTTGTCTCACGTTTCCCTCCTCTTCCATGTAGAAGGAGGACAGGAACTTCAAAGAATCTCAGCTGTATTCCTTTTTTCTCTGCAGGATTCGGGACAACAGTTCAAAATTCACAGGGGTTAAGGAACAAACTGAACAAGAAGATACATTCAAGCAATTAATTTAAATCTACCATAAAATGCATTTTGTATCGAAATAATAAAACGCTGCGTTTTCAATCCATTATCAGGGTTGTAGAACATTTTCCATTAACATTTGTCCATATTTCCGCACTCTCTTTATAAAGATGATGATAAGAGCTCTTTCAAAATAAAAGAAAAGAAGACTTGGCAGGGAAAATCACCCAAATTAAACTAGCAGTCAAATTATTTTGGTAGTAAATTACAAGACATAGTTATTATTTTTTTGTTTTTTTATGTTCTTTGCATCGTTTGGTTGAAAAAATACATTCAGACGAGAAGTGACAGCTTAGAAATATGTACAGGGCTATACATTAAGTGTCGGTTTACATTGGTGCGATGATCGAAGAATTAAATTCACATCAGAAGACCCCCTTTTATGTTAAAACCCCTATTACATCAGAGTCCCACCTTACATTAGAGTCCCCCTTTTACATCAGATTCCCCACTGTTACGTCAGAGTCATCCCCCCCCCCATCTCTTTACATCAGAGCACCAATTCAAATCAGAGAACCCCTTTACATTAGAGCCCCCCTTACTTCTAATCATTACAAGCACCCCATCACGGCAGACAGGGGAGGACTTGGCCAGGGGGCAGGGGGGCAATTGCCCCCCATGCCGCTTTGATGCCCCGTAAAAAGGCTGCACCGCTTCTGCCATGGACATGCCTAAAGGATTCCTGGTGGAGAGAAGTAAAAAGTCTCCACCGCTGACCTACTAAGTGTGGGATGAAGACAAGGACAAAGTGCAGCATGGATGGTGTAAACTGTGTCTGAGCAGAGGCCAGTTCTATGCCCCACTGGAGACTCCCCTCCCCTGGTGACCCCCCCCCGACCAATCTGTCCCAGAACCCCCCCCCCCCTCCCGGTAGCCAGGTCGGGAACCCATATTCAGCCAGTGAGTAGAGTGTACCTAGAGGGGAGCTTCAGCCTGGAATGGGGATCATGAGGAGGCCAGGAAGAGGGAGAGTTGGAGAAGGGCCGAGTCGCTGCACCATGGGCCTCTGGTTTGTACTTGCCCCCTGGGCTGAAAGTTGCCAGTCAGCCCCTGACGTCAGAGCTTCAGTAGGTCGGGTACAATTTTGTGGTGGGCCTGGACTTGGCCCATGGGCCATAGTTTGGAGACCCTTGTACTAGACAATTCACTTAATGGCCAGGTGACCCAAGTATCAAGAAACAAGTATATGGAATAAGAACTTTCATGATCTGCGTGCTTGATTTGGGTCATTAGTCAGGAAAGTGTTGAAACTAGCAAAGGCTCGGCAACTAGCAAGGGTGTCAGTGGTTGAAGAAGGGAGCAGGGGTTCTCACAAATGCAAAGTGCAGGACTCCGGAATAATAGTTTTGAGTGGAGAAAACAGTTCTTACAGCTTCCCCCGAATTGTGATTATCCTGTATTTAGCTTTGGAGTTTGGAGATTTGATGTGCTTTGGGAGGGAAGAAGTCTTCAACCCAGTGTGCAGGTCTTGCAGGAGACCAGCAGGCTTTGGGTGCAGGTGCACACAGTCCTTGTAATGATAGGCTTGGGCAAAGCTCAGGGCTCCCTTCAGGAGTAGGTTTGCGCTTCACCCAGGAGACAGACATACTCCCTTTAGGGGACAGGTGTGGGCTCCGTACAGGAGACAGACATACTCCTATCAGGGGACAGGTGTGAGCTCCATCCAGGGGACAGACCTACTCCCATCAGTGGACAAGTGTGGTTTCCATCCAGAAGACAGACATACTCCCATCACGGGACAGGTATGGGCTCCATGCAGGAGAAAGACATACTCCCATCAGGGGACAGTTGTGCGCTCTATCCAAGAGACAGACATATTCCTGTCAGGGGACAGTTGTGGGCTCCTGGAAGGAGTGGTACTCCACTCAAAAGACAGCCCTCTATGATGGAGAGAAGATTCCATATCCACCAAGCATGTCTGGGAGACTGGGAGAGATGGGACGATTAGACAAGTCCACAGGACTGAGAGAATCTGAAGGTCTGAGAGGAGTGAGATAGCTTGGGGTGCTAGAAGATCCCCTATTGAGAAGCCGGGAGAGGGCCTGTGCAGCAGGGTGCTGCAAGTGAGCCGGGAGAGCCCAAGAGAGTCATGAGAGCTGGGTGAGAAGGTCCTGAGGAACCAGCAAGTATCTAAGATTAAGGTGAAAGCAGTGGTGATGCTCAAGAGGGAGCCAGCTGGTTTGGCATTTTCTATTTCTTTTTTGCTGGTGAAAATCCCCTGCGTGGGTAACTGTTATATTTTGAACTTTTTTTTTTAATAAAAGTAGGCTTAACCACTTAACCTCCAGAAGGTTTTACCAATGCTGCATGGGAGCGGAACTAGGGAGGGAAATTCAAACGTTGCACAAAACACAAACACATAACATTATATATATATATATATATATATATATATATATATATATATATATATACACATATATATATATATATATATATATACACACACACACATATATATATAATATATAACGCATGAATTATAATCTAATCAATAATATAATTTTATTATATATTATATATATATATATATATATATATATATATATATATATATATATATATATATATATATATATATATATATATATATATAATATTATATAATAAAATTATATTATTGATTCGATTATAATTCATGCGTTTGTGTTTCAAATGTATCACATCTGGGATGTCTACTAGAGTCTTGTTTTGGTCAGGTTTAAGTCAGTAATTACTAAGAATTGTAGGCCTATAATACATAACGCCAAATTTCTGTGCAAAAAATTGTACTACTTTTGGTACAGAATTCCTGACATAATCATACCGCCAGGGAGGTTAAAGAGGAAGTAAACCCTCCTCTACAACTTGTACCTATAGGCAAGCCTATGATAAGGCTTACCTATAGGTACTGTAAATATCTCCTAAACATGCACCGTTTAGGAGATATTTACCTTACATGTCGCCAGTGACGTCACTGGCGCATGCGCTCTGAAGGAACGGCCGATCGCGCCGTTCCTTCAGAGCCCCGTGCCGTGACTGTCGGCTCCCGCGCGCGTGCGCGGGAGTGACGTCACCGCGGCTCCGGCCAATCAGATGGCCGGATGCCGCGATCCCGGAAGACGGGCGACTAGACATGTCGCCCGTCATAGAGGTGAGTGAGCGGCACGGCGGGGGCTCGTTCTGAGGTAAGTATTGCATAATGAGCTAATATGCGATGCATACTAGCTCATTATGTCTTTCTTTTGCAGGGTGTAAAAAAAAAAAAAAAAAAAAAAACTCAAACGAGTTTACAACCTCTTTAAGAGGAAAATTTTCCTTTTTGACTGGAATTCCCCTTTAACTATTCACACTATCTGAGGACTTCTAGCTTCACAACGCTATCTGTAGATATGGAACAGCCAGGCTGTTACTTCATCCTGCCACTTTGGATGAATGGGGTTAAGTCTTTTGCCTTCTTTATCCTCTCTCACAAGATGACTTAATGAACCATATTTTTATCTTCAGGAAACTCTCCCTAGCATCCTCTTCCCGCTGACACCCATCCACTGACAATCCAATGAGCAGGGATGGCCCCCCTCAGGTCAGGCCCCTTGCTACGAGTTCCTGTACTCACGATACTGCAGAAACAGGATCCCCAGTGTCTCCCCTCTCAGTCAGCTTCCCTGGACCTCTGGGTTCAGCTCCTGTCGACCACTGCTCCGGTCCTCAGAACGACCTCCTGAGACTGCATGGCACCTCTACAGAGGAGGAGGCAGCCGCCGCCTCTGGGACTCCACTCTCCAACGTGCTCCTGGCTTTTATACAGTATCCCAGCATGCATTGAGGTGACTTGCCCTCTGCCAATCATCAGGACTGTATCAAAAGCCTATGCACCCATTTGTCAGGTTTACTCCCACTGTCCAACATGCCTCCCTATTGGACCAGCGTGAAACACTCTCTAGACTGAATGAATCGCATACTGAGCACAATGAGCAGACATAACCAACAGATCCTGCTCTCTGGTAGGCAGAGAACAATATAGATTTACCTGCAGCCCCTCTGGTAAGCAGACAGATCTCAAAACTATACTCTCTCACTAGCACCTACCTAGGAGGGGGCTACATTTACATACAACTTTGCCCCTCTAGTTTAACAAGGAGTTTAACAGTACTCTAATCTTCCTAAAATTAGAAAAAAAATGTCATTGTATATATTTTAATGCTATGTGAATTGATCATTCATCATTTATATAAATCTGCCCTATGCCATTTATTGACTCTGTTCCACTTTAAACCAAAACTGCTTTTCTTTGCACCCAACACTATAATAATATTTAAAAAAAAACTGTGACTTTGGATTGAATAATTTATGTCCCGTTATACTTATGAAGGTTATTACATCTCAATAACAATATTTTGCCCAACAGGGTTAACTTGTAACCATCCCTGTTATTACTAATGTCATAATGCATTATTTAAACACGCACGCTGTGATTAATTATTAAGCGGATATTCGGGAAGCCTCATAGAGCGGCTAAGTAAATAATTTGCCCTTTAAACTTCATCTCAAAGACTTCGCTTTAGCAGATTCAGGTCATGGCACTTTAAATAAATAAAAAAAAAAAAAGTAAAAAAAAAAGAGAGAGAGAAAATGAAAAAGGCAATCCTTGTAAAAAAAATATATATTCTCCAGCTCTGCTGTTTTATTTTGTGCCGGTACATGAAAGATTTTCACATAAAATACAGCAATAATATAAAAAAAAAAAAAGAAAGCACTTTTGTGCGGTTACGAGGAGCTACAAGCCTCGTTTCAAGGTCTTTCCCTAATCAATCCTCTTACATAGGACACTTTTTATATAATTGAAGATCAAGTAAACTAAATGGTACCGGTGTAAATTCTCTTGATCTTCTGGAAACGATCAGACGTTTGCTGTCTGAAGGCTTAGCGCTTAAAAAAAGTGAAAGGAAAAAAAAAAAAAAAATCAAAAGGACTTTCTGTTATATTTAAGGGGAAAAAAAAAAAAAGACAATGGAATCTTAGCTTAGCTCCAGCCTGTATTTTGTACAGGTACCTCTTTGATGTTGGTTTTAAGTAGTGCGTTCGTGTCCCTATTGGCGGAAATAAAAAAAATAAAAAAGATTGTAATTCACCCAGACAGCCAACGAATGTATTGGCAATTCTGAAGCTTCATGGGCCAGTCCGAACTGTTTAACCAAGAGAATTTTAAAAGCCGGTCATGGAAAGGTGAAGGCCTGAGCCTTTGTCCGTCAGAACCAACAGTCCGAATGTATCCAATCCAAGAGAAAAAAAAAACAAGCCCAGTATAATTCCCTTTGACGTCATTTATTTTTTTACTTTTTTATTTGCAATAATTTTGTATTACGTTTTTTTATTCAGTTTGAACAGAACATTCCAGCATTTGTTTAGTTGCAAGAATTTTCCAACCAATTTTGAAGATACAAAAATAAACGGTGTCTGGTGGTTGTTTTTTTACTGTACATCCGGAAACTTAAAAGCTGAAATTAACCACTTAAGCCCCGGAAGATTTTACCCCCTTCCTGACCAGGGTTTTTTTTGCGATTTTTTACTGTGTGAACTTAACGGACAATTGCGCGGTCGTGCGACACTGTACCTAAACTAATTTCACGTCCTTTTTTTCCCCACAAACAGAGCTTTCTTTTGGTGGTATTTGATCACCTGTGCGATTTTTTGATCATGCGCTATAAACAAAAAAAAGAGCGTAAATTTTACAAAAATAACAATATTTTTCACATTTTTTTATATGAAATTCCCCCCCAAAAAATGTAAAAATCTAAATTTTTTAACATTTTCAGCCAATTTGTTTTATGCTACATATGTTTGGTAAAAAAAATAGCAAAAAGCGTTTTTTGATTGGTTTGCACAAAAGTTATCGCGTTTACTAACAAAGGGAAAGATTTTTGTAATTTTTGGTGTTTTTTTTTTTTAACGAGTAATGGCGGCGATCTGCGATTTTTTTTGCAGGACTGCGACATTGCGGCGGACAGATCGGACCTTTGACTGACATTTTTGACACTTTTGGGGGTACCAGTGACATTACTGCAGTAATCAGTGCTATAAATATGCACTGTTACTGTAAAAATGACACTGGCAGGGAAGGGGTTAATTTTATTGGAGAGGGAGGGGTTAATGTATGCCTGGTGCTTACTGACGTGTGTGGGGGGAGGTGACTGTGTGACACAAGGACAGATCCAGGGTTCAGCTATGCTGAACCCTGCAATCTGACCCTGCCTGTCACTTAGGAGATCCGCCCGCTTGTGTTTACACAAGCAGGCGGATCTCCACACTAGATCCCCAACGATCGGGGAAGAGCAGAGGCGATCGCCGCTGCTCCTCCCCTTGCCCAACTCCTGCTGTGACCGAAAACAGCGGGAGCGAGCCTCCGGCGGCGCGCACGCGCCGCCGAGAAAGGGGAGTGTCTGACAACGTAATACTACGTCGTCAGACGATAACGAGCCACTCTGCCGCAGTAATATTACTGTGGGCGGAGGTAAAGTGGTTAAAAGCCGGTCATGGAAAGGTGAAGGCCTGAGCCTTTGTCCGTCAGAACCAACAGTCCGAATGTATCCAATCCAAGATAAAAAAAACAAGCCCAGTATACTTCCCTTTGAATGAAAAAGTTGTTGCATTGTTGGTATTCTCAGGTTCCGTTGGCGTTGGGGAAGAAGGTGCCTATTTGAGGTCAACAATTCCGGTATACTTTCCTTTGGTGTCATTTATTTTTTCACTTTTTTCGTTTGCAATAGTTTTTATTACGTTTCAACAGAAAATTCCAGCAATTGTTAGATTGCAAGTATTTTTTCGAGTTCAAATTTTATTGAAAGGTGTAAAGCAACGCACATTAAAGCGGAGTTCTGGCCACGAAAATGTTTTTTCAATAAAAGTACCCCCGGGACAGTCAGGGCTAGTACATTCCACAATGGATAGCCTCTGAACTGTCCCGGATCACGCTTACTTTTTAGAAGAAATACCTACCTTGAAAATGTCTTCTCCAGCGCTGCCATCTCGGATATGGGCAGCTGAAGCCAGCGCGTCCTCTTCTGCGTCCTCTTCCGTGTCCTCTTCTCCCAGAATGCACCTGCACCGGCCCCGCTCGTCACTTCCGGTGAAGGCGCGTCATCCCTCCACAGCTTCTGGGCATGCCCAGAAGCTGTTTAGCAGGGAATGAGCGCCTGCACCGGAAGTGACGAGCGGGGCCGGTGCAGGAGCATTGATTCCTGGGAGCGATGATGTTCAGCTCCCAGGAATCAATACAAAGAGGAAGTGACGGCGCGGGCCGTGGCCGCAGAGGGAGGAAGTGGAAGAAAGGTGAGTATATTTTTCTTCAATAACAAGGTAAGTAAACAAAAAAAAATAAAAATTGTAACTATCCATTTCTTTTTCATGTGACCAAGAGCAAGCGGATGGCCCAAAATCGATTATGTCGATTTTGTGGCCAGAACTCCGCTTTAAAAACAGTGGTCCTGACCTACCTGAGGAGATCCCCAGGCACAGAGGCGTAACTAAAATCAAAAAACATACACAAGGGTGCAACGGCCTAATGCACCCTTGTGTTTGTTTTTTGATTTTAGTGGTCTCAGACTACCTTGGTCTTGTAAGGGATTGCAAGGCCGAAGCATTCAAGAGCAGCCAAGTAGAAGGTCTTCGGTAGCCTCAGAGGTGTGACTGGATCTGGTTAGAAGATCACCTCTCAGACAGCAAAAGATAGGTGCTTTGCACCAACTTTTTTGGTTTAGTCTACAGGGGCGTAACTACAGGGGTTGCAGGGGAAGCAATGGCAATCGGGCCCCATGCTCCAGGGGGCATGTGAGGCTCCCCTGTACACCTGGATAGGAGGGGTGGCAGGGCCAGCATGTAGAGAAATTATTGTCCTCCTTTTTCCTCCTGTAGCTGCAGGAGCAAAATGGAGGAGATTGGTTCCTCTGTATGCTGCCCCCGCCACACCTCCTATACAGTTCACTTGTGTTCTGCTGTCTCTGGGCCCCTGTGTGCTCCCCTGGTTCCCCCCCCCCCCCACTGTGCCCCCTCCCCTTTTCTGTCGGCTGCTGCAGGGGATCTGTCACAATAGGGAACCAGGAAGGGGTGGGTAAATATGTCATTTACCGACTCCTTCCTTTTCCAAATGAACAGAATCATAGTCAGTGACATTGTAAACAAATAAAATAAAATGATAAAAATGAATACAATAAAATACCAAAAAATAAAAACTACTGACACCAGTGGGTGAACTTCTAGGATCACAAAGGTCACACTTGCAAGTTAGCAGGAAGGGGGCCCACTGCAGAATTTGTGAAAGGGTCCCACTACAGGACCGTAATAAAGGGCCCCACAATGAGAGTAAAGGGCCCCAGGATCAGTGGGAACAGCCCCAGGCTTGAAGGGAAGGGCCTCGGCCAGGGGTCCAAGGGGCCCTTCATGGTTTCTGGCACCGGTGCCCTGAAGGTTCTAGTTACACCTCTGCCCAGGCATATACGAGCCCTCATATTTTTTATTCTCCTAGCTCCTAAAATAACCATAGTGCAGACATGGAAATCACCGATGCTCAATGTTACGATGGTGAAACATAAAATCTCTTGGATTATGATTAACAAAAAATTGACCAGTATTCGCAGAGATAAACAGGCCAGGTTTGAAAGAGTGTGGAATCCCTGGGTTGCATATCTTCAGGCTCCCTGAACACTGAGCCATACTGTCAGGGGAGGTTCGAACTGAGGGGACATATCCTACTCTACCATTCCTCTTTCTATCCTTTTCTTTTCTCTTTCTTTTTCATTTTTCCTGTTATTGAATGTGTTATATCATAAGTACCTCCTGATATGAGGTATCGGGACCGGTCTTAGTTGACACTCCTTTACAGTTCCAATATTTGGGTGCTAGTGGTGATCACCAACTTACTGTAATGTTCTTTGACACTTATTGCCATATGTTGATGTTTCTGTTTTTTTTTTTTTAAACCTAGATGCTGAGAGTGGTAGGATCAGAGCTTTTTTTTCAGCGGGAACGTGGGGGAACGCAGTTCCAGCACCTCCAGCACTGAATGTATGACATGACAATGGGTGATGGGATGTGTTGGAGGGTCTACTGATGATGGCTGCTGGGGAATCTATTGTCACTAGTGGGAATCTATTTTTCATGGGGGTCTATTGTTGCTGGGGGGTCTTATGTAGCTGGGGGCTCAGCTGTTGCTGTAAGGGATCTACTGTTAAGGGAGGGGTCTATTGTTGCTGGCTGCTGCAGGGTCAATTGATGCTGGATGCTGGGAGATCTGTTGCTGTTGCTGGGAGATCTATGGTTGCTGGGGTGCATCCATTGTTGCTGGGGGGGTCTATTGTTGCGTGAGGGATCTACTGTTGCTGCCTGCAGGGGATCTGTTTTACTGCTTTTCTTGTTATCAATAACACATTCCATTCCCATTACTTAGCACCACAAAATGATACTTGGTTCAGTGTTCTCTAAAAGGGGTGTTACTGGGTAAGGGGTGGAACCGAGGGATGGTACTGAGAGGTGGGTAGAGGGTGGAACCAAGGGACAGTGCCTAGAGGTGGGTAGGGGGCAGAGACAAAGGGTGACCCAAAAGGTGGGGAGTTCCTGCACCTATTCTCTAAAAAAAAAAAACCCTGGGTAGGATCATGGCCATAAACGTGCTAATGAGTCCTGTTAATGGGTAGAACCAGATAATTGGACCTACAACTCTTTAAAATAGTTGGGGGTTCCTTTTCCATCTTTAAATGTTGAACTGTTCAAGGTCTCTGAATTTATTGAAATTGCATCTTGGTATTGGTATTGCTAACTTTCTGATGATGATTGTTAAAGTATATACTGTATGCCGCTTTAAAACTACAAGAAAAATTATTGGAAGAAAAAACAGTGGTCCAAAAATGGACGAGACATGAAATGGGAACATTACAGTAGCCAAAGTCAACGCTCCAAAGATCAACTTTGGAGGGTCCTAAGCCCTCGTCCAGCTTAGAAGGACAAATCCAGAAGTTCAATAAACTAAACAACGTGTTACATATCCAAATTATGGCTAAATTGAAAAGCGGTAAGTAAGATGTATTGAGATTGACAACAATGTGAAGCTGACCTTGCTCCAGATACAAGGACAATTATGAGAAACAATATATTGACTATCCAGGAGAAGGAGGTAAGTCTTGCAGAAAAAAAAAAGAGAGGAGAGAGAAGAAGAGAGAGGGAGAAGACAATCAGAAGGAAAACGGGGTCCCGGGAGGAGAGGGGGACCAGCCAGGGACTGGAGATTGAGAATGAAGGAGGGGAAGAAGTGGGAGAAGGGAACCCCAGGTGGTATTAGGTCGGGTCAGTAAGCCAAATATTTTGAAGAGAAGGTTAATAAACAAATTAATACAAGAGATGCCTTCTGTTAGGATAGTTTGTAGTGTAACCACTAGGAGGGTGCCCTCCCCTAGGATATACAGGTACCGGTCACTTTATTAGGTATACCTTGTTAGTACACAATAATGAGGCATTAATAAAACCCACTGATGCCGAGGCATTTTCTATTCCCACTGGCCACAGTCTGGCCCCCCGAGGAATGGGGGACAGTAAACTGGCCCTTTGCCTAGAAAGTTTGGAGACTCCTGCTTTATATGTTCCCTAAGATAGCGGGGACCCAAGCCAACATAGAAATTTGGCAAGAGGACTGTTAGTAATACCCAGGGATGCAATGTTGTACCCAGGGCTTTTTTTCTCAAAGAATAGGTGCAGGAACTCTCCCTTTCTGAGTCACCTCTTTTCTCTGCCCCCTACCCACCTCCGAGGAATGTTCCTTGGTTCCACCCCTTGCCCATCTCCCAGTACTGCCCTTTATGGAGAATACAGGACCAATTATAACTTTTTTGTGGCAAGTAATTTGTATGTAATTTGTTAGCGAGAACAAGAAAAGCAGTAAAATAGATTCCCTACAGCCAGCTACAATAATAGACCCTACATCAACAATAGAACCCCCCCCCCCCCCAAAAAAAAAAAAATAATGGACCACCCGCAACAGAAAATCCTCCAGAACAACAATAGACCCCCGACAAAAATAGACCCACTAGAAACTATAGACCCCTGGCAGCAACAACAAATTTCCCCGCAACCAGCATCAACAGACCCCTCCCTCAATAGTAGATCTCTCCCAGCAACATAAGACCCGCTCCACT
This sequence comes from Pelophylax lessonae, assembly GCF_965119305.1. NCBI lineage: Eukaryota > Metazoa > Chordata > Amphibia > Anura > Ranidae > Pelophylax > Pelophylax lessonae. The sequence continues at coordinate 25,528,325 of NC_138774.1, forward strand.
AACAATAGATCCTCCACCAATAACAATAGACTTCCAAAGCAACAATAGACCCCCCACCCTGTGCGAAAATGGATCCCCTCCAGCTACAATAGACCCCCAGCAGCCAGCATCAGTAGACCCTTCAGCACACCCCTTGCATACATTCAGTACTGGAGGTGCCGGAACTGCGTTCCCCCGCGTTCCTGCTGAAAAAAAGCCCTGGTTGTACCAATGTTTTCTTCGCCCTGCTGGCAGTCTTGTGGTTGTTTATGTTTATCTGGAAATTTAGAAGTTGAAATGAAAAAGCTGTTACATTGCAGAGCCCGGTATTCCCAGGTGCAGTTGGGGAAGAGCAAAATGGGAAAAAATAGAAAGGGAAAAGGTACGTTTGGGGAGAGAAGGGGAGACTGGGATGGGGGGATAGGACTGGGAAGGGGTGTGGCGTTAGTTTTGTTACCATTAAGCTTTCTGTTCTCAGACTGGGAAACAGTTACGGTAAGTATGGGAGGAAAGTAGAAAGGAAAGTAAACAGTCGGGAGGAAAAAAAATATATATATTTTTAATTTTTTTGGCCTGTTTACTTCTTAGCTATTGTGCATAATGTCACATTTTAATATGTTTTGCATTACCTCCCTAGTGGTATTCCTGAGTGTAGCTCGGGGTTAATATAGAGTACCAAAAGTGGTAACCCTGAGCCACACTCTGGAATACTCCACAATAAAACTCACCTTCCCTGTAATCCTCCCCCCCCCCCTCCACAGCCATCCTCCAGGCATCCTCACGCTGGCTTCCCACAGTGTGCTCTGCAGATGCCGGCGCCTGTCTTCCGGTTCCCCTCCCTGCGACCTTTGCAACGCAATTTCAAAAAAGTAAATAAAATAAATGAGATGATACAAAGTTGTTATCCTAACAGATTACACTGTATTATGGCATTTCACCTCAGGATTTCACCTGGTGACTTTTCCAGTGCCCTGCCTGTGCTTTTCCAGTTCTTTGTGCCTGGAAAATTGAGAATGACCATGGTGTCTTTTTGCACAAAAGGGCTTTTAGATGAACCGGAAAACAGAGACAGCGAAACTGAGTTACTTGAACTGAGCAATAGCGATTCGTGGGGAAATTCGTCATCAGGTACGGAAAGTGACGACAACAGCGACGATGCTGCCACTGAGCTCAGCGATGTGCGGACTTGGTGCTCGATTGACTGCAGCACAGATCAGGCAGCGCCCCAATATTCCCATTTATAGGAGCGCCTGGTATGAAAGTTGATGTTGACCATGACTACCCCTTGGCACACCAACAATTATTTTTGACGGATGAGGTTATTGAAAAAATAGTTACTGAGACAAGCCGGTACAAAGAACAACAATTGGCTACACATCTGAGGTTTGCAAGATGCAGAAAGTGGGAACCACTGACCAAAGATGACCTTTGGAAATTTCTGGGCCTAATAATTCTTCAGGCAGTGGTGGGGAAACCCCTGCAGAAGTGGCATTGGACAACCAATACATTGCTTGCCACTCCATTTTTTGGCACGGTCATGTCAGAGTACAGATTGTCCCTCATAATGAAATATCTCCACTTTGAAAATAATGAAGAATTTGATGAAACTACTCATCCTGCACCAAAACTAAAAAAAAATTGGGAAGTACCAAGTATATCAAATGATTCTTCGGAATTTCCAATGGAGCTTTGTGCCAGAAAGAGACATCAGCATAGATGAAAGTCCAATGGCCTTTTATATTTTACTATACACTGAGTAAATATATACCAAACATGTCATGCTTTAAAATCACATCCGCCTGTGGAATTGCGCTAAACTACGGTACCTAAAAATCCCCATAGGTATCACTTTAAAAGCCTTTACAGGGTTCCAGTTTAGGGTTACGCAGGAGGTCTGGAGGTAGAATTATTGCTCTCACTCTGACATTTATGGTGATACCTCACATATGTGGTGCGATCTCTGTTTACATATATGTGTGAGACCAGGACATGCGTTTGCATTTGTGCGGAAGGGGGCACTTTTACTTTTTTTTTTTTTTTTTTCATTTAAATATTATTATTTTTTTAAATTCATTTTTACACTGTTTCTTTGTTTGTTTTTTTTTATCAACTTTATTGCTATCACAAGAGATAAACAACATCCCTTGTGACAGCATGGGCTATGACAGGTCCTCTTTATGGAGAGATTAGGGTCCATTAAACCCCAGACCTCTCCTCTGACCTTCAATTCGGCTGCTTACCTGGCTGCTAACGGCCAGGTAAACAAAGAACCGAAAGTGGAAGTGACTAAATCCTTATCACTTGGAGGAACAACATCAGGTCCTCTCACTGTGTAGTGAAATTTGTTAGTGGACCCTTATAGACTTTAAAGGCACCAAAATACACAAAAGGATACATTTTATTACAAATTGGTTATAACATAACGGTGTAAATTAAAATTCATACCATAACGTACTACCCAATGTAGAGTATAAATATCAACAAAACCCCCAACAGAGCCCCATCATTACCATAATCAATGCGCCAATGAACTGAGGCCATCAATTTCTGGGAGGGCTTGGTGTATATTGATGTAGTGGATTGAAGCTGCACATGTTTCACGCCATAGCACTTCTTCAGGAGCTTAGGTTAAGTATTAGTATGGGTTATCGTGTTAAGGAGTCAACGTGGTAGCTTCGGAGGAGCAATAGGTGTGCAGACTGTCATCCAACATACCAGAAATATGGATAGATTCCAGGTCTCAAGATGTCCCATAGGATGTTACTGATAGTCAGGAGTATAGTATGTGTAGAGTGATGCATCTACATCCTGGGGTAAAAAAAACAAACAGAGTCTTCATCAAATCCCCCTATTTGTAAGGCCAAGTGATTGATTCAGCACAGTCCCCACCAAAGGTTACTAGGATTGAGGGTCTCTGTAGCACTGTATCCAGTCCTGGTAGTGGCCTTCTCACCAACTATGGTTTAACCAATTTGTAATAAAATGTATACTTTTTTAGATATTTGTGTATTTTGGTGCTTATAAAGTCCATAAGGGTTCACTAACAAATTTTGCTGTACATTTTTTGGCACTGTTTTAACAATACTTGCATCCACAGCACCACCCTGTGAGGATGCAAACATGCTCCGCTCACTGTGTGGCCGTAGCCAGATGCTGCCATTCCTTTCCTTACCGGGTTCCTCATCTTCACAGTGATCAGGACCTTGGTACGACGTGGTGGTGATCACAGTGCTGGTATGGTGTATGGCGGTGCTCAGGGCGCTGATATGACATATGTCTGTCATCATGGTGCTGGTATGGGTTATGGCGATCAGGAATTTGGTATGGGGCATGGGGATCAGAATAGTGGTATGATGTATGGCAGTAATCAGGATGCTAATATGTTAAATGGTGGTGATCAGAACGCTGGTATGGCGTATGGCGATGATCAGGACCCTGGTATGGCGAATGGTGGTGATCAGAATGCTGGCATGCGTTATGATGTTGATCAGGAAGTTGGTATGATGTATCGCGGTAATCAGGATGCTGGTATGGCAAATGGTGGTGTTCAGAACGCTGGTATGGCATATGGTGATGATCATGATGCTGGAATTGGGTATAGTGGTGATTAGGACGCTGTAATGGGGTATGGCACTGATCAGGACGCTTGTTTGAGGTATGGCAGTGATCAGGACACTGGTATGGAAAAACGTGGTAACCAGAATGCTGGTATGGTGTATGGCGGTGATCAGAGTGCTGGTATGGGGTATGGAAGTGATCAGGACACTGGTATGACGTGGTGGTGATAAGAGCACTAGTATGGTGTATTATGGTGATCAGGATGCTGGTATGATATGAGGTATGGCGGTGATCAGGGAGCTGGTATGGCAAATGGCGGTGATCATGGTGCTCGTATGGCATATTGTGGTGATCAGGATGCTGGTATGAGGTATGCCAGTGATCAGGGCACTTGTATGGCCAATAGCAGTGATTGTGGTACTGATATGGCGTATGGCGGTGATCAGGACACTTGTATGGGGTATGGCGGTGATCAGGACACTAGTATGGAGTAAGGTGGTGATCACGACACTGGTATGGGCTATGGTGGGGATCAGGACACTGGTATGTGCTATGGTGGTGATCAGGACACTGGTATGGGGTACAACAAACAATGTGCATATCTGTGCAAAGGAGCAAACCTCTGGGACTTTTAAAGACAGAACCATAGAAAAAAGAAGGTTAGTCTAAAAGACAAATGCCAATTTTTATTGAAAATATGGAGTAAAAAGGATGCTTGTTCCTATAAAATAACATAAAATTAGACAAATAAAGTTGCATAAAACAAAGAGACAGTCTCATACATTGACATCAGTACCCTAATACATAAAGATATGCCCAAAGGGTTGCCAACAATTACATTTAGTCAGCTTGGGAGTAAAGCTTAGATGAATCCCAACATGTTTCAGAAGATTTCCTTCTTCAGGGCATATAAAGGGTATGAGCATGGGTATGAGCATTTCTAAAAAACAATTGGAAATTACTAGTATAAAGATGCAGAGGAAAACATATGCCAATTTGTGCATGAAACTTGTGCATGAAATATACTATTTTACATATCCATTACAATTGATAAATAAACACGTATGAGCAAGCATCAGTCCTATCAGATGGAGCTGGTGCAGGCTACTCTCCAACCAGCGGGCAAGAGGATACAGTGCTGTGTCACATCTGTTCACAAGGACCCTCCACCCTATGCAGGGCACCAACGAATGGGGGTATATGATCTGTGAATTAACATACTGGGCATGAGATTGTGGTAAGGCAGGCTATAAATGGATATTGATAGTAAATGCAATAAGTGGTATACATGATAGAAAAAGAGTGGTCTGGAATACCAGGGCACAAAAAAATGGACTTTAAGGGCACATAAGATAAACCACATGAGAACACAACATAAAATTAAATATTTTATTAACAGATATACAAATGAAAACCAAAATTCATAAAACTGAGGTGATGAACCTCAATTGGAACAAAGATAGTAACAGTACATCCAAATGTACTCCTGTGTCCGATACATATCACTGAGATGTAGATACACAATGCTTGGCTGGAAGAATGTGCTAATGGTTGACGCGTTATTTAATTTTATGTTGTGTTGTCTTGTGGTTTATCTTATGATGTGCCCTTAAAGTCCATTTTTTGTGGCCTGGTATTCCAAACCACTTTTCTTTTTCTCTGTACTTAGGATTGTGGCACGCTCTTGGTAGCTCATCTTGTTTCTTGATAATTGGGTGTTATCCACCCGTTGGTTTTTGAGCTTCCAAAATTTCCTCTGCTCTTCAGCATATAGGGGCATAAGATAACCTTACTAATAATAAAAATTGTCTCTCTATTCAATTTACAGTATATACTTGTTTGAATTAGTACTAATTATGGTGGACTATTTGGGCACATCGTGGGAAGGCCTCATGCTCAAAATACAGAAAAATGTCAAGGATGATAAGGGGGGGGGGGGGTCAGTGGACTTGGAGGCATTCTTCCAGAAACTCAAAAGATATCTGGAGAAAAAGTCAAACTTACATTGGCACATAAAATACTTTGAACGATACAAAGATGAGGATTTGAATTCGATAGGATTGCGTTTTCAGATTTTCACGAGCATCCGGGACATCACTGCGGGGAAATCTGGGAAGCAAACCTTAAAAGCACACCGCAAAACGCGTCGACCGTTAACATATTCTTCCAGCCATGCATTGTGTATCTACATCTCGGTGATATGTATCAGACACAGGAGTACACTTGGATGTATTGTTACTATCTTTGTTCCAATTGAGGTTCATCACCTCGGTTTTATGATTTTTTTTTTTTTTGTTTTGTATATCTGTTAATAAAATATTTAATTTTATGTTGTGTTGTCATGCGGTTTATCTTTTTTTGTGGCCTGGTATTTCAGACCACTTGTCTTTTTCTCTGTACTTAGGATTATGGCACGCTCTTGGTAGCTCACCTTGTTTCCTGATATATATGATAAAAACAAAAACAAGGCATGGATCCAAAAAGTAAACATAAGTCCATCAGATAGTAGGCAAAAAGGGTGGACATACCTTAGTACATGAAGACTGTGTCATGGAAGACATTTTTTGGTCAGATCCATATAGGTAGATGCTGATCATCAGCCAAATGGCTTGTGTATATGTATACATATATATACACCCCTTTTGAAAAGTAAATTTTTAATCAGTATCTCAATGAAAAAGTAAGTTTAATAATATAACTTAGATTACAAAATCTTCCATTTAACTCAATTAGTTGATGAAAAAATGAATACACCCCACAACAAAAACATCTCCATCTAGTATTTTGTATGACTTCCATGATTTGTAAGGACAGCACCAGGTCTTCTAGGCATGGAATGAACAAGATGGTGACATATTGCAAAATCCATAATTTTCCATTCTTCAAGAACGACCTCTTTTGGAGCCTGGATGCTGGATGGAGAGTGATGCTCATATCTTCAGAATACCCCATCGGTGTTTGGTTGGGTTCAGATCAGGAGACATACTTGACCACTGAATCACGTTCACACTGTTCTTCTTCAGAAATGCAACAATGGCCTTAGATGTGTAATTTGGATCATTGTCATGTTGTAAAAGTGCACAACCACCAAGGGCACAGAGTGATGGTACCAACTTCTCTTTTAATATAGAGCAGTACATCTGTGAATTCATGATACCATCAATGAAATGCAGCTCCCCAAAACCAGCAGCACTCATTCAGCCCCACTGAAGGACACTGCCACCACCATGTTTCACTGTAGGCACCATGCATTTTTCTTTGTACTCACCTTTGCAACGCCATACCGTTTTGGAGCCATCAATTCCAAAAGCACTTATCTTGGTCTCATCGCTTCAGAGTACAGAGTCCAAGTAGTCTTCTTCTTTTTCAGCATGGGCCCTGGCAAATTCCAGGCAGGCTTTTTTGTGTATGGGTTTTAGGAGAGGCTTCCTTCGTGGATGACACACATGCATGCCATTCCTCTGCAGTGTATGCTGTATTGTGTCACGGGAAACTATGACCCCAGTTTGGCTCTCTACTTCCTTAACTAACTGCAGTGAAATTACATGGCCATTTTTTTTAACTCTTGTCATCAGAAGATGCTTCTGTTGAGGTGTTAACTTCAATGGACAGCCTGGACGTCTCTGTGAGATGGTTGCAGTTCCATCTTTATTACATTTTTATATCCCTTTTGCTACAGTATTTTGACTGATAAGTAAAACTTTGTTGATCTTCTTGTAGCCTTCACCCTTCATCACCCATCGGGTAGTCTACGGAAGTGCAGGTGGGTGGGTCTCCTGTTACACTCAAACCAAGAAAACCCCTCATAAAAGCCTGTCCCACCCCACATAAACACACATACGTGCATGAACACACAGATTGAGAGTAATAATTCCTGGCCCATAATTCAAGGTTAACTCTAAACTTGATGGCCTATAGGTGCTTTTAAAATGTGGCCCTTAACCACTTGCCGACCGCCGCAAGTAGATATACTGCGGCGGTCAGCCCCTCACAGGCAAAGTGACGTAGGGGTACGTCACTAGCCTGTGATGCTCTGGGGAGCGAGCGCGCGCTGCCGGTGGCGCGCTCCCGCTCCCGCGTGGTCACGTACCCCCCCGCGCGTGTGACCGGCGGACCCGATGTCCGCCTGTCACTCAGCGATCGTCGGGGGAGAGGGAGAAAGTCAGGTGGCTAGTGTAAACAAGCCGCCTGTCATTCTCCCCTGTGTAGAAACTGTGATCACACGGTTCTACTATGTAGGACCGTTGATCACTGTTTCTACAGCTCAAGCCACAGCCAATCACAGTTAGAATCACGCCCCTAGGGACACACACAGCCCCTCCCTCTCAAATAAAGTTAACCCCTTCACTGCCAGTGTATTTTTACAGTAACAGTGCATATGTATAGCACTGATTACTGTAGAAATGTCACTGGTAACCCCAAAAGTGTCAAAAATGTCAGTCAAGGGTCCGATCTGTCCGCCGCAATGTCACAGTACCGCAAAAAAAATCGCAGATCGCCGCCATTATGCGTTAAAAAAAACCAACAAAAATGACAAAAATCTTTCCCTTTGTTAGTAAACGCGATAACTTTTGCGCAAACCAATCAAAATACGCTTTTTGCGATTTTTTTTACCAAACACATGTACCATAAAACAAATTGGCTGAAAATGTTAAAAAATTTTGATTTTTACTTTTTTTGGGGGGGAATTTCATATAAAAAATGTGAAAAATATTGTTATTTTTGCAAAATTGACGCTCTTTTTTTGTTTATAGCGCATGATCAAAAAATCGCACAGGTGATCAAATACCACCAAAAGAAAGCTCTCTTTGTGGGAAAAAAAGGACGCCAAATTCGTTTAGGTACAACCGCGCAATTGTCCGTTAAAGTCACGCAGTGCCGAATCGCAAAATACCCCCTGGTCTTTTAGCAGCCAAATCCTCCGGGGCTTAAGTGGTTAAACATTTTTGGGTATAAAACCTTGTTTTGGTTGTGGTTTTACAGGCATGTACAATTTTAAGGCTGGACATGTTTAGTATTTACTGTATATACCCTCATTCTTTATATTTTTCCGAAAAATGTGTAATATATTGCATGCGTGTGCCCTAAAATTAACTTTACCAAAAACTTGTGCTTGATTAACTTACACTAATATTGTGTGACACAGAAATTTGGAACCACCAACATTTTATTTTCCAGGGTCTCTGCTTTGAGAAAATATATAGTTTTGACTAATCTTCATGCCTAAAATGTTTTTTTTTTTTTTTTTTTTATATATATATATATATATATATAAATGTGAGCAAAAAAATGCATAAATGACTCTTGCAGAGAAACATCTAAAAGTTACATGCCCCAAAATGACAGATCCCCAGCCAGCTTCTGTTTGTAAACAAACCATTTGGGGAACTATCATTTATTGGTGGTAGCACTTCTGTTGCAGCCCCTCTAGCACTACCACTGTACTACTGCTAACGCTATTGTCATGCTAGTGCTACCACCTCTTCATATCAGATCCCCAACTGTAGCCAAGGGTTCGGGCATGCAAACTGATATCATTTGACCAGTTTTTTTGGTGGTTTTCCAAACCATGAATAGGCTGGGCTCAGGTTCAGCTCTAATTTAAAGATTATCCTTATTTGTGATAAGTTCCTTGTAGAATGGCCCAACTATATGAACAAGTTAGATGAGCATAAGCTATATTCAACCTATGCCATGGCAGCAGGTAAGCTGATCTCTGCAAGGCATGAGGCTCTGGGAAAAGAAAAAAAAAATCCTTTTTTCATCTATAAGGATATTTGTATGTTAAATGGCAGGGCGTGTAATCACTACTTCTGTACCAGCTAATCCATAACATCGGTTATTTTATAGTGTAAGTTACCAGGGAGATTTGGATGTCATAGACATTGTACTTATTCACGCTGGTGTCACTTTATTTCTAAAATCCCTAGTAGGATAAGACAGAGGATTTACAATAGCTTTTCTTGTACATATTTATTTTTACAGTTTAATATTTCAGCCGATTTGGTTTAATGCAGTCGTAGGAAGAGATAAGAAAACTTCTTAAAATCTACTTTGATGTTCCACATAAAGAAGAAAGTACATTATATAGACAACTGTTTGGATACCTGACCATCGCACCTATATAAACTTGTTGGACATCCCATTGCAAAACCATGGACATTAATATATAAGTGACCCCTTTTGTGGATAAAGCATCCCCCACTCTTCATTTAAGGCTTTCCACAAGATCTTGGAGTGTCTCTGGTTATTCAGCCAAAAAAATAATTTATGAGGTCAGTGTGACAGTCCCAACCAGGACAGGGACAAGCCTCCTACCCATTGATTATGTCCCAAGGAGAGAGCAGATCATCCTCTAACGATAGACAACAATGTGAGAGCGAGGCTTGGGTTATTTCTCTGAACAAGGACAATCAAGCTTCCCTTCTGGAGTGGATGGAAAGGTGTAATAATACAATAGCTTCTCTTGTACATATTTGTTTTTACAGTTTAATATTTCAGCTGCTTTGGTTTAATGCAGTCGTAGGAAGAGATAAGAAAACTTCTTAAAGCGGAGTTCCACCCTGGATTTTTTTTTTTTTTTTTTAAATACCCCCGGGACAGTCAGGGCTAGTGCATTCCACAATGGCTAGCCTCTGATCTGTCCCGGGTTGCACTTACCTGTTAGGACAAATACTTACCCTGAAAACGTCTTGTCCAGCGCTGCCATCTCAGATGTGGGCAGCTTGAAGCCAGCGAGATCCCCTTCGGCGTCTTCTTCCGCCTTTCGTCCCACGATGCCCTGCGCCAGCCCCGCCGTCACTTCCGGTGCGCGCGCATCATCCCTCCACAGCTTCTGGGCATGCCCAGAAGCTGTTTAGAAGGGGATGACGCACGCGACCCGGAACTGACGTCGGGGCCGGTGCAGGCACAATGATTCCTGGGAGCGATGACGTTCAGCTCCCAGGAATCATTGCAGAGCCAGGAAGTGACGACGGGCCGCGGCCGAGGAAGGAGGAAGAAGTAAGTAAGGTAAGTATATTTTCTTCGCTACGAGGTAAGTAAAAAAAAAAAAAATATGCGATTATCCATTTCTTTTTCAGGTGACCCGGAGCGAGAAGATGGAGGTAAGTATTAAATTAGGGTGGAACTCCACTTTAAAATCTACTTTGATGTTCCATATAAAGAAAAAAGTACATTATATAGCCAAATGTTTGTGTATACCTGACCATCGCACCTATATGAACTTGTTGGACATCCCATTGCAAAACCATGGACATTAATATATAAGTGACCCCTTTTGTGGATAAAGCAGCCCCCACTCTTCATGTGAGGCTTTTCACAAGATCTTGGAGTGTCTCTGTGGTTATTCAGCCAAAATAATAATTTGTGAGGTCAGTGTGAAAGACCCAACCAGGACAGGGGCAAGCCTCCTACCCATTGATTATGGCCCGTGGAGAGAACAGATCATCCTATAACGACAGACAACAATGTGAGAGCGAGGCTTGGATTATTTCTCTGAACAAGGAATAAAAGCTTCCCTTCATGAGTGGATGGAAAGGTGGAATAATAATCCTGTACAGGTTAATGGTCAGAGGAAATATGGTGGCCCTCCTGCAGACTTGGTTGGAGAGGCTCCTTCACATGAGACGGAAATATATCCCTTAAGGAATCTAGGAAGAAAAATAAATTCCACTGTATTCGAATGCTGGGACATTGTCTTCTGATGAGATGTCTAGTGGACAGAATAAACAAGTATGGCTCTCTCCCATTGTGCGCCTCCTAGGTGTGAATTGCCATTGTTCATTTGGTCACCTATTGTTTCTGTCTGTCTGCTAGTATTGTGTCCACTTCACCTTGTTACCAAAGTATTGTGAGATGTTATATGTTTGTTGATGAACTTACTGTTTAATTAGATTACTGTTGAATTAAAGTGGAGTTCCAGGCACAAAGACAACTCTGTCTTAAGCAATAAGACCCCTCATTTTTGGATATATATACAGTATCTTTTTGGCTTTTTAGCACCTTTTCTGCAGTTTTTCTTCTGGACTTCCGTCCTATGTTGCCACGGCGAGTTATTTCCCCCAGTGATTTGGACCCTCCTCCTTCCCCCTGCTGCCTTCTGGGACCTGTGTGTGTCCTGGAAGATGACGGGACCATCCAGAAAGAATGGAAACCGGCTGTGAAGCCTGGAGGCTTCACTGTCGGCTTCCCTTACTTGCAATGCTGGCATCTACAGCCAGAGCCAATGGACAGATTGGCTTGGGGTGTCGATATTGAGGGCTCCCTGAACAGGTAAGTGTCCTTATATTAAAAGTCAGAAGCTACAGTATATATAGCTGCTGACTTTTATTTTTTCCCCCAGGCTGGAACTCCACTTTAAGATTACTGTTTGTTGTTAGTTGTTAATTGGATTGGTGTTTGAAGTTAGCATTGTCGTTATAATTTCCTCAAGAGGGGAATGTCCTCCTGTGGGGTATAAAGTATATGTATGAGTTTCAATAAACAGTCATTCCTTTGGATTTTACCTCACATTTTCTCTGTGTACGATGTTTGGGGTAACAGGGCTGGTATTAACTATTGGTCTGCTAGAACGGTTTGGAGGTTAGGAGGCACTGTTTGGTGGAAGCACCTAATTGGGGTGCCAGGCGGTTCCGTCAGTCAGGTACTGATGTTAGATGAGAAGACCTGGCTTACAATCGACCATCCAATTCATCCAAATGTTGTTCAATAGAGTTGAGGTCCAGGCCCTCAAGTTTCCCCACCCCAAACTCATCAAACCATGTCCTAATGGAGCTGGATTTGTAGAGCAGAATTGGACCCACAAACTTGGAAAGCTCACAATTTCCTAGGTTATTTTTGTAGATTGTAACTTTAGTGCCACCCTTGCAGAAGCCATTGGGTTTACTTGGTTCTTCTCTGAATAGTGCAAAGGCCTCAGTCTAAGGGTTTGTCTTTTTAGGGAATTTATTGCTGAAGAACTTGTAACTGGGGGGGGGCTGCTGGATACCCCAAAATGTTCCGTTCAGTCAGCAGAGGACGCTCAGGCTCTCAGCGGCTCACTTAGAGGCTGAGCCAGGTGCGATCCAGGCTTATGGGTGGATGCCGACCATATGGTCGCAATCTTTCCCCAGCCTGGACCGGCTCTGTGACATCAGCCAACAGTGGGTTTCAGCCCACTGTCAGCTGAAAACAGGTCATAGGGGTGCAAAACGAATTGCACTCCTGTAATCCACTGCAGAAGTACAGCCAAACAAACTTGAACAGCAGCCCAACAACCACCTGGGCACACCTCCCCAGGGTTTGGCAAGACCCTATTTAATATGTAGACTGGACATTTGAATTCTCCTTCCCTAAGCTCTGGAAATTTCTTCTAAAAGCCAGGGGAAGTAATCAAATCCTCAGCATTTGAAGCCCTGAACAGATCAAAGCAAACAATCAATGCTCCCCTGATTACAGGAGGAGCCAAAACTATATTTACCTAGATGTCTAACTAGTAGGGTGCTAGATAGCATTAAAAGTACCCTTCACTGGAAACACCTGAACTCAATAATTTTGAGGGGGATGTTCCCAAATTTGTGATCTATCTATCTATCTATCTATCTATCTATCTATCTATCTATCTATCTATCTATCTATCTATCTATCTATCTATCTATCTATCTATCTATCTATCTATCTATCTATCTATCTATCTATCTATCTATCTATCTATCTATCTATCTATCACTTGGGGAGGCTTTCTTCATCTTGATTGGCGAGAATGAAGGTCTCCTTTGAACCCACACCAGATACTTGACATCTTCTTCAGGCCTTCAAGATGTCCAATACATTGGATCTTTTAAAACAATGAAGTGGACTTGTACATTTGAAACATTTTTAAAATGTTTTTTTTTGGTGTTCCACATACAACTGCTGATTTGATACAAGGCCTTTTTGGCACTAATTGGCACTAATAGCATCATGATGACGCTATCATTTAAGTCATAAGAGGTGATGAGCCAAATAACCGACCTGGACACTGATGGACCTATGGTTTGGGCTGGTGATCTTCTGGGTGGTTCAGCTCGAGTGAAGTCATAAAGGGTCCTTCCAAATACGTTCACAGCCATGTGAAACAGCCAGCCTGACCCTTCTCCTCCTCTGTGTACTTCTTGGATAGATCCTTTTTTTGGGTGCCCACGTCACTGCCAGGTCCACTTTGGATGACCTTGACACTTCCTATTGGATGGCCAATGGCAGCATACGCTCGAGAGAGAAGACGCCATCACAGGGGGGCGGCAGTGTCTTGTGGCACCATTGCGATGGATTAGCGGATCCTCTAACTAGAACCGGCGTCAGTGAGGAACCTGGATGGGGCAATTAGGTGAGCATATCTGGCTTTACCAGGTACTGAGGAAAAATGCCTGTAAGGATAGACTCGAGGGGGTTGGAAGGAAGGTATGGGAAAATTGACAGCCTTAACACTATGCATATTATAATGCAACATAACATGCATTTCCATACCCTATAATTCCAAAAGTATTGGGACGCCTGCCTTTACACACACATTAACTTTAATGGCATTCCAGTCTTAGTCCGTAGGCTTCAATATTGAGTTGGCCCACCCTTGGCACTTATAACAGTTTCAACTCTTCTGGGAAGACTGTCCACAATGTTTAGGAGTGTGTCTATGGGAATGCTTGACAATCATTCGAGAAGCACATTTGTGAGGTCAGGCACTGATGTTGGATGAGAAGGCCTGGCTTGCAGTCTTTGCTCTAATTTATCCCAAAGATGTTCTATTGGGTTGAGGTCAGGACTCTGTGCAGGCCAGTCAAGTTCCTCCACCCCAAACTTTTGCTCATCCATGTCTTTATTGACGTCGTTGGTGCACAAGTGTACAGTCATGTTGAAACAGGAAGGGGCCAACCCAAAAATGTTCCCACAAAGTTGGGAGCATGAAATTGTTCAAAATGTCATGGTATGCTGATGCCTTAAGAGTTCCCTTCACTGGAACTAAGGGGCCAAGCCCAACCCCTGAAAAACAACTTCACACCATAATCCCCTTCCACCAAATTATTTGGACCAGTGCGCAAAGCAAGGTCCATAAAGACATGGATGAGTGAGTTTGGGGTGGAGAAACTTGACTGGCCTGCACAGAGTCCTGAACTCAACCCAATAGAATACCTTTGGGATGAATTAGAGTGGAGACCGTGAGCCAGGACTTCTCGTCCACATCAGTGCCAGACCTCAAAATGCACTTCTGGATAAATGGTCAAACATTCCCATAGACACACTCCTAAACCTTGTAGACAGCCTTCCCAGAAGAGTTGAACCTGCAAAGGGTGGGCCAACTCAATATTGAACTCTACGGACTAAGACCGGGATGCCATTAATGTTTATGTGCGTTTAAAGACAGGAGTCCCAATACTTTGACAATTTAGTGTACAGTATCTCACAAAAGTGAGTACACCCCTCACATTTTTATAAATACTTTATTATATCTTTTTATGTGACAACACTGAAGAAATTACACTTTGCCACAATGTAAAGTAGTGAGTGTACAGCTTGTATAACAGTGTAAATTTGCTGTCACCTCAAAATAACTCAACACACAACCATTAATGTCTAAACTGCTGACAACAAAAGTTAGTACACCCCTAAGTGAAAATGTCCAAATTGGGCCAAATTAGCCATTTTCCCCCTCCCTGATGTCATGTGGCACATTAGTCTTACAAGGTCTCAGGTGTGAATGGGGAGAAGGTGTGTTAAATTTGGTGTTATCGCTCTCACTCACTCATACTGGTCACTGGAAGTTCAACATGGCACCTCATGGCAAAGAACTCCTTGATGATTTGAAAAAAAAGAATTGTTGTTCTACATAAAGATGGCCTAGGATAAAGGAAGATTGCCAAGACCCTGAAACTGAGCTGCAGTGAGGTGATCAACACCATACAGTGGTTTAACAGGACAGGTTCCACTCAGAACAGGCCTCTACATGGTCGATCAAAGAAGTTGAGTACACGTGCTCAGTATCATATCCAGAAGTTGTCTTTGGGAAATAGACGTATGAGTGCTGCCAGCATTGCTTCAGAGGTTGAAGGGGTGAGGGGTCAGCCTGTCAGTGCTCAGACCATACGCCGCACACTGCATCAAATTGGTCTGCATGGCTGTCGTCCCAGAAGGAATCCTCTTCTAAAGATGATGCTCAGGAAAGCCTGCAAACAGTTTGCAGAAGACAAGCAGACTAAGGACATGGATTACTGGAACCATGTGCTGTGGTCTGAGGAGACCAAGATAAACTTATTTGGTTCAGATGGTGTCAAGCGTGTGTGGCGGCAACCAGGTGAGGAGTACAAAGACAAGTGTGTCTTACCTACAGTCAAGTATGGTGGTGGAAGTGTCATGGTCCAGCACTGGGGAGCTACAGTTCATTGAGGGAACCATGAATGCCAACATGTACTGTGACATACTGAAGCAGAGAATGATCCCCTCCCTTCAGAGACTGGGCTGCAGGGCAGTATTCCAACATGATAATGACCCCAAACACCTCCAAGATGACCACTGGTTTGCTAAAGAAGCTGAGGGTAAAGGTGATGGACTGGCCAAGCATGTCTCCAGACCTAAACCCTATTGAGCATCTGTGGGACATTCTAAAATGGAAGCTGGAGGAGTGCAAGGTCTCGGACATCCACCAGCTCTGTGATGTCATCATGGAGGAGTGGAAGAGGACTCCAGTGGCAACCTGTGAAGCTCTGTTGACCTCCATGCCCAGGAGGGTTAAGGCAGTGCTGGAAAATAATGGTGGCCACATAAAATATTGACACTTTGGGCCCAATTTGGTTATTTCCACTGAGGGGTGTACTCACTTTTGTTACCAGCAGTTTAGACATGAATGGCTGTGTGTTGAGTTATTTTGAGGGGACAGAAAATTTACACTGTTATACAAGCTGTACACTCACTACTTTACATTGTAGCAAAGTGTCATTTCTTCAGTGTTGTCACGTAAAAAGGTATAATAAAATATTTACAAAAATGTGAGGGGTGTACTTTATTTTGTGAGATACTGTATGTGCACTAATGCACCATAATGAAGTAAATGGGCTCTGAATGTTCTGCTAAGAAGTTATGTCTTATATGCAGCCTTTAAAGGCTAAAGCTGAAAAGCCTTGAAAGGAACATTCCATTAGATAAATGTTGACTAACCTAACATTTCTAGATGCCTGCTTAGTTACTGCATGGAAAGCGTTAATGATATAAGAGTTCCCTTGCCTCAGGTCAGTGACCCAGAAAGTATTAAAGCAAAAAGTCAATTAATACTTGTTAATAAAGTTGTTGAATGGAAGCCTACACATTGCTTTTAAGACAGGTTCCCTTTAAACATTGCATGGCTAAACATGTGCTTCCATAATTTCCAGTGTGTCCCCTTGCTCCAGGAACTGAGCTGAAATCTGGGATTTCGGAGCCAAATCAATAAAGATTTTAGCAGTAAGGAAGGAAAAAAAAAAAATGACCCGGTTGACCTTACCTTTTAAAAATAAATCCTTTATGTGTTTACCAATTCATTCGGCAATGCTGTTATTTTGTCCTCTTGCAGTTTAATAAAATAATGGAAAAAAAAGAGAAGAAGAAGACTTGTTCCAAATGATTTAATTATGAGTTTTTGTCACCTTAGAGGAAGACACGCTCTAATGTTGCGGCCAGGTAGGCAGGATGGTTAATGATGCAGTGCCTGCTCACCCTGGGATATAACATTGCATCGCAGACTATTAAAGAGTTCTGCAATGGATCTGGGAAGAGGACGTTCCGAAATGAAACACTGCCACCTACTGCTCCTAGTGAAAAAATACACGGAGAAAAAGGTTCTCCGCAACAGGCGTAGAAAAATTCTGAGCCTTTTCTTGCCATGAAATATACTCTATAATCAAAAGTATTCAGACCAGCTTAGTACCATAGAATTGTATAATTAAGAAGAGAGCTACAGTATATGACCATCTGACCATCACACCTACCTTTATGGCTGAAAGCAGTGGCAGCTGGTGCTCCATGGGCCGGGGGGGGGGGGGCGGCGGACGGATCGCACCATACACCCCCCCCCCCCCCCGGATCACACCAGGCCGCACAACCCCGGACCACGACAGGACAGGACCCCCAGGACAGGGCGCGCAGGACAGGACCCCCAGGACCATGTGACCATCACACCTACCTTTATGGCTGAAAGCAGTGTCGGCTGGTGCTCCATGGGCCGTGGGGGGGAGGCAGACGGATGGCACCATACACCTCCCCCCCCTGGATCACACAAGGCTGCACACCCCCGGACCACGACAGGACAGGACCCCCAGGACAGGACAGGGTGCACAGGACAGGACCCCCATGACAGGACACCCAGGACAGGACAGGGTGCACAGGACAGGACCCCCATGACAGGACAAGACCTCCGGGACAGGACCGGACCCCCAGGACAGGACAGGACCCCCAGGATAGGACAGGACACCCAGGACAGGGTGCACAGGACCCCCAGGACAGGACAGGACCCCCAGGACAGGACCGGATGCCCAGGACCGGACCCCCAGGACAGGACAGGACCCCCAGGACAGGACTGGACCCTGAGGACAGGACCTCCAGAACAGGACCCCCAAGACAGGACAGGATCACTCACCCTGCCTGGACATCAGCGACGGCGGCGGTAACAGCGACGATGGCTTCTGCGTCTCCTTCCTCCTCCTCCTCCATGCCCAATGGCATGGCTTCTCCTTCATCCAATTGGGAAACGGGTCTCAGAACCCGCTTCCTGATTGGCCAGGAGGATGATCCATGTGACAATAATGAATTTTCATTCGCTATTGTCACACAACTGAGTGGGCTCGGGGCGCACTGCTCTGTGCCCCGAGCCCACCCTTTTTTTTAGCCATGTGAGAGCCTCTGGTTCTAATCACATGGTTAAAAAAAATCCCCATTGAACTCCATGTGTCCGGCGCCCCGCATGTAGATTAGGGGGCCGGACACATGGATAGGGTGGCGGCACTGCTGCGCCCCGTATACACCAGCCGCCACTGGCTGAAAGTATGTAAGCACCCCCCCCCCTCAAATGATTGAGTTTAGGCATTCCAGTGAAGGGTGCTACAACATACAAACACATTTTAGGAATTTTCGAGCTTTCACCTTTGTGGTAAGGTTTTTTTCTGTTCCAACATGACTGTGCCCCTTGTACAAAGCCAGCTCCATAAAGACATGGTTTGACCAGTTTGGTGTGGAGGACCTCGAGTGTCCTGCACAAAGCCCAGATCTCAATCCGCACTAAATACCTTTGGGATCAAATGGAACTTTGACTGCTCATCCAACATCAGTACCTGTTGCAATAGTTTAGTGAAGGACTTTTTCCATAGCTCCCAACTGTCCCTGATTTCCGGGGACTGTTCTTGATTTGGAACAAAGTCCTTCTGTCTCTTTTTACTCCTCATCTGTCCCTCATTTTGGTCTGATCTCTATAGTTGTATATAAAATGCACTTTTTTTCTTTCAGAAAATTTCTAAATTGCTGCATTTGTAAATTTCAAAAACCAGTATAAAAGAATAGTTGTAGTAAAAAAAAAGTACTTGTGTGTTTCACTAATCATTTTTTTTTTTTGCATAATTCTCCTTTTGGGGGGTGTGTCCTATGCCTGCATATTTTTGCTAATAGGTTTAACTCGTTCCCATCTCATAAGGTTGGGAGGTATGCTTTTTCTCTTCCAGCAAGACTGTGCCCCTTGTCCAAAGCCAGCTCCAAAAGACATGGTTTGACCAGTTTGGTGCGGAGGAACTCGAGTCTCCTGTACAGAGCCACGGCCTCGAACCTTCTGATGGGATTTGGATGAAATAGAACATTGACTACCAGCTAGGTCTTTTGATCCAACATCAGTTCCTGGGGCAAAAATTTGGTGAAGGCCCTTTTCTGTTCCAGCATGACCATTCTCTGTGCACAATGCCAGCTTCATAAAGATATGGTTTGATGAGTGTGGCGTAGAGGAACTTGAATGGCCTGCACAGAGATCTGACGTCAACTCTATCAGATTTGGGATGAATTTGAACCTCCATTGCAATCCAGGTTTTCTCATCGAACATCAGTGCCTGGCCTCACAAATGTTCTTTTAGAAGAATGGGCACCCACTTCTACAGACATACTCAAAATTCAGGATTCTGGGAGCTTCAACTGTTTTTTAGTTACTGCACATGTGCAGTAACTAAAAAAGGCATTATCTGCAGGACTTGGGGCCTTGAGTTGATGGTCCCAGCATTTTTAGGGACTGGCTCTGGGGAGGACAAACCCATAAAGGGATGTAATGGGTAATCTTTGCATATCTAGAAGAGAAGCATTCCCACCAAGAAAGTTGGGTTAGCATTGGCCCTAATTTATAGAACCATAATGCCCATGGTTTTGGAAGGTGTTGGTCAACTTATGGCACTTTTCCACTGCAAGTACCGGCTCGGTTCTACTCGGCCCTGCTTGGCCCGGTTTGCTTTTCCACTGCTGGTACCGCATGGTACCGTGTTGGAACGGTTCGGTACGGTACAGTATGGTTTGCTTTTCCACTAAAGTAGTACTAAAGTTAAGTGGGATAACAACGGGGTGGGTGGGATTCTCTGACCAATCAGTGGCTAGTAGTGACTGCATGCAAAGGATTGTGGGATATGGTACCGGGTATGGTACCTCTTGGAACCACAATCGAGTAGGTACTGTTTTTGAGAGCCGTACCGTTTGGCTCCATGCAGTGGAAAAGTGCCGCCGTACCGTACCAAACAAACTGTTTTTGAGAGCCATACCATGCGGTACCAGCAGTGGAAAAGCACAAAAGCGAGCCGAACCATTCGGTTCTATGCAGTGGAAAAGCGCCTTTAGCAACACCTCTATGGCTAATGTGCATACTTTAATCATTTACCTATACATTTTGAAGGCCATATAAGGACTTTATCTGGTACATCATTTTTGTAGAAAAAAAAAATAGGTCTGTTTTTCTTATAGGCTGAAAAAACCAGCACAAATGTTTTTAAAAAAAAGGTGATCTATTAAAGCAGAATTAAAGGTACTTTTTTTTTTTTTTTTAACGGGCTCCCAGTTGGTGTTTGCCATAGTGTGCTAATATGCACCGCTGGTCCAGGGCACTTCCATCTTCTCCTGATCTTCTTTCCAGGTTCATTGTGTTTTGGCCACTTGAATGGCCAGCCCACGATGACGTCACTCTCACGCATGCACACAGGGAACACTTTATTATGACACGGTGCCACATATGTACTCTGAGCTGCAAAAATGTGGCTCAGTGAGCGATACTGCTGAGAGGCAGGGAGAAGCATCTGAACAGAAGAGACCACTAGAGCCTCTTCTATTACAAAACCCCTGCAATTTTTCAAAATTTGGAGTTTAAATCTGCTTTAAATAGATGCCACTGCAGATAAACACTATAGCCTGAAGGTTGCAATGTTTATCTGAAGGCTTTCAGTTTTGTCAATGGAGCCTCTAGCCCGCATGTGTTCACATGGTCAGGAATCTGATTGGTTCCCAATGCTTATTGGTGACCGTACGTGTCAGCTATGATTGAGAGCTATTCAAAGTGTCAGTGTAACGGATCAACCGTCACAGTCAGCTACTGGATTTTAATGGGGAGAACATACACTATATTGTCAAAAGTATTTTTGGCACGCACATGAACTTCAATGGCATCCCAGTCTTGGTCCGTAGGGTTCAATATTGAGTTGGCCCACACTTTGCAGCTATAACAGCTTCAACTCTTCTGGGAAGGCTGTCCACAAGGTTTAGGAGTGTGTCTATGGGAATGTTTCACCATTCTTCCAGAAGCGCATTTATGAGGTCAGGTGGTGATGTTGGACGCAGTCATGTTGGAACAGGAAGGGGCCATCTTCAAACTGTTCCCACAAAGTAGGAAGCGTGAAATTGTCCAAAATGTCTTGGTATGCTGACACTTTAAAATTCCCTTCACTGGAACTAAAGGGCCAAGCCCAACCCCTGAAAAACAAACCCATACATAATCCCCCCTCCACCAAATGATTTGGACCAGTGCACAAAGCAAGGTCCATAGAGACATGGGTGAACGAGTTTTGGTTTGACTGGCCTGCACAGAGTCCTGACTTCAACCTGATAGAACACCTTTGGGGTGAATTAGAGTGGAGACTGCAAGCATGGCCTTCTAGTACAACATCAGTGCCTGACCTCACAAATGCGCTTCTGGAAGAATGATCAAACATTCCCATAGACACACTCCTAAACCTTGTGGACAGCCTTCCCAGAAGAGTTGAAGCTGGTAGAGTTGCCAAGGGTGGGCCAACTCAATATTGAACCCTACGGACTAAGACTGGGATGCCATTAAAGTTCATGTGCTACATGTGACAATATAGTGTATATCAAGGTATTCTCAGCATGGAGGCATCATGCCAGGTAATGTTAATATTCAGATTGTGGGTGGGAAGGAGTTAAGGCTATTTAGCATGACACTCATTTTATATATGCACCAATCTAATATACATGAGTGACTGAACATTACAGGTATTTTTTTTTTTTTTTAATTTAAACAGTCACATTTACGATACCCAATCAGTAACCCACTGTTTCATTCCCCACAATGACAATTAGTTCATTGTAAGGGGAGATGGAGAGGAAGTAAGTCGTGTAGGCATTTCAATTTGTCCATGTGTTCACAATCTGCAGGATTTTCTATGACTGAAAGCAATGGGCTATATTTCATTAAAACCCATTATAAAATGCTAATATAGTGCTTCGGCTCTCACTCTCATTTTACTGATGCTGATGGTAAATATTTTGTTCCGCTGATAATTGCCAGATGCGTATATCATATACATTACTCGCACACAATATTTGCATGTTGTTAAAACCTACATGTGGGAATACCCCCCTGGGCTATTTGTTGCTCAGGATATATGTATATAAATTTGCTTGTATTACAGATAAGCATGCAATTTTTCTTTGCTATTAATTAGATTGTATGAACAGAAAATGAACACGGAATAGGACTTTTATGAACCGATAGATATTGCATCCACATTTTCTAAAGCTCTTCATAACGTTGTATGTAAGAAGTATAGGACATGGTGTTATGGCTTTCTTTTGTCTCTAAAGCTGGACATACAGGGCCTTGAAAATTTATTCATACCCCTTGAAATGTTCCACATTTTGTCATTGTGACGAACACCCATTTGCCGGGACGTTCGCCACGGGCTACTGGAGGAGTGTGGAGGCCATCCTCCTGCCCAAGGACTACGGGCCCTGGCTGTGGCTCTGTGTGGGGGTGTATGCTAGGGGACCCTTGGATTACTGTTAATTTGAATTCAAGTCCCTGTCACCACAAGCGACACAGACTCTAGGCCTAAGCTGCCTACAACCAAGGACTTCACACAATGAGAGACTAAACAGATGCTAATGACATAAGGCTCAGCTATGGTATACTGGGGGGATGTGAATGGACACTTCTAATAAGGTGTGTTGAAAATGGAGACGGGGAGTCTACGAGCCTATGTCTTCTGCTTTCATCTGTTTAGAGGGGGGGTGTGTTCACACTTCTAGGAATGCATATTCGGCTATGTTTTGGGCTTGTTGTTTGTTGAGTTAATTATGTTGCAGTCTCATTCACCTATTGTCTCTTTCCAGATGGCCAAGGTATGTTAACTGTGTTCTGTATACAATTACATTTGCATATGATAATGAAATCAAACACATGAGACTGTATATATTGGAAGTGAGTTGTTGAATAAAGTGTCTTTTGTTTTACCCTTCATCGAGCTTAGGCTGATGTTTGGGGGGAATTGAGGGGCCAGATTACTGTATCACATGAGATTCTGGAGACCTAAGACAGAAATACTTGGTCCAAGTATTGGGGATCTGTTACAGTCATGTTACAACCAAGAACGTAAATTTATTTTATTTGGATTTTATGTGATAGACCAGTGGTTCTCAACCAGGGTTCCGTGGAGCAATTTCTGCCTCCCAAATAAGTTCCCCTGACACCATTGATCTTTTTAGCTATCTGGAAGAAGGTAATTCTTCCCAATGTACACACGTGTGAGGAGTAGGGTTGAGCGGACACCTAGATGTCCGTGTTCGACGGGTTCGGCCGAACTTTAAAAAAAAGTCCGGGTCCGTGTCCCGGACTTTTACCGAACTTTTCCCGGACACCGAACCCCATTGAAGTCAATGGGGACCCGAACTTTAAGGCACTAAAATGGCTCTAAAACACCAAAGGAAAGGGCTAGAGTGCTGCAAATGGCAGCAAAACGTAATTAAGAGCATGGCAAGTGCTCTGCAAACAAATGTGGATAGGGAAATAACTTAAAACAACAAAAAAAAACAGAAAAATAAAACAATGTTCTTCTTCATCTCTGAAGGACGAGGCCCATATGGAGTAGGAGGGAGGTTGAGGTGGTGGTGGATGTGGCGGTGACATAGGCGTGCGCACAGGGTGTGCTGGGTGTGCCTGGGCACACCCTAATCACCTAGGGCACATAGCATTGCCAGTGAGGAGATGGGAAAGATCTCCCTGGGACCTGCTCTGCTCTATTTCTCCTTGCCTACAGGTACATGGCCCCGATACATTACTCTCCCTGCTGGCAAACACATGCATGTGTATTTCAACTTTGGGGTGCACACCTTAATGCAATAGGCTGCGCACACCTATGGGCGGTGTAGGTGGAAGCGGCGGTGGAGGAGGACCAGGGCCGGATTAACAGCATCATGGGCTTGGTGCTGAGGATTTTGAAGGGCCTTAGGGCCGTGCCTTGCCATGCACCCAGAGGAGGAAGGGTGCAGCCATGCATGCCTAATTCAACATGGGATGCTGTCTCTGAAGCCCATAAACACATCCATGCATCGCCAACTGTCCCTCCTTGTCCGGCCTTCACGCTGTGTGGGGAGGTTCTGAGGGTGCTGCCTGGGGAAGCGAGCATAGAAGCCAGACTTCTGTGTTTACAAGTGACAGAAGAGCGGTAACAGTGAATATGGCCAACCCGGGGCCTATATAAAAGGTAGGGGCCTGGAGCTGCAGCTCCAATAGCCCCTACATTAATCTGGCCCTGAGGAGGAGGACGAGGTAGCCAACACTGCTTCTTTTCACAAATTTTAAATGAGGGTACACCCCAAAAGAGTGAGAAAGAGCAAAAATGGAACAATGGGTGGGTAAGGTCGGTATCCATTGCTATTCTGCATAAGGTACGGAAAAGTCCCGTGGGATCCATGCCTGGTTCATTTTAATGAACGTGAGCTTGTCCACATTGTCTCTGGACAGGCGGCTGCGCTTGTCTGTTATAACGCCCCCAGCCGTGCTAAATACCCGTTCAGATAATACACTGGCTGCAGGGCACGCCAGCACCTCCAAGGCGTAAAGGGCAAGCTCAGGCCATGTGCCCAATTTGGAGACCCAGAAGTTGAAGGGGGCAGACCCGTCATTCACTACATGTAGGCGTGTGCACACATACTGCTCCACCATGTTGGTAAAATGCTGCCTCCTGCTAAGACGTTCCATCTGAGCTGCTGGTGCTGCTGTTTGTTGTGGCGTGCTGACAAAGCTTTTCCACATTTCGGCCATGCTAACCCTGCCTTCTGAGGTGCTGGCGGTGCCCTGGTTGCGTTGGCGACCTCCTCCTCCTCCTCCTCTGCCTTGTGCTTCCACTGTGGCCCCGCTGTCAGATGGGAATGCCAGCAGCATGGCGTCTACCAGCGTGCGCTTGTACTCGCGCATCTTGCGATCGCGCTCCAGTGAGTGAATTAAGGACGGTACGTTGTCCTTGTAACGGGGATCCAGCAGCGTGGCCACCCAGTAATCAGCACAAGTTAGAATGTGGGCAACTCGGCGGTCGTTGTGGAGACACTGCAGCATGTAATCGCTCATGTGTGCCAGGCTGCCCAGAGGCAACGAAAGGCTGTCCTCTGTGGGAGGTGTATGGTCCGTGTCCTCTGTATCCCCCCAGCCACGCACCAGTGATGGCCATGAGCTGGCCTGGGTGCCACCCTGCTGTGAACATGGTTCCATCTCCTCCTCCAGCTCCTCCTCCTCCTCATCCTCCTCATCCTCCAGAACTGTGCCCCTGCTGGACAATTGCGTCCCTGGCGTTTGCGTGTGCAGGAACCCACCCTCGGAGCCCCTTGCGAATGACTGCCCTGAAAGCCTTGGAAA
Organism: Pelophylax lessonae; assembly: GCF_965119305.1. Lineage (NCBI taxonomy): Eukaryota > Metazoa > Chordata > Amphibia > Anura > Ranidae > Pelophylax > Pelophylax lessonae. The sequence continues at coordinate 25,553,997 of NC_138774.1, forward strand.
TGTTACCTCTTCATCCTCCTCCTCCTCCTCATCCTGTGCCACATCCTCTTCCATCATCGCCCGAATTGTTTTTTCAAGGAGGCATAGAAGTGGGATAGTTAAGCTGAGAACGGCGTCATTGCCACTGGCCATGTTGGTGGAGTACTCAAAACAGCGCAACAAGGCACACAGGTCTCGCATGGAGGCCCAGTTATTGGTGGTGAAGTGGTGCTGTTCCGCAGAGCGACTCACGCGTGCGTGCTGCAGCTGAAACTCCACTATGGCCTGCTGCTGCTCGCACAGTCTTTCCAGCATGTGCAAGGTGGAGTTCCACCTTGTGGGCACGTCACATATGAGGCGGTGAGCGGGAAGGCCGAAGTTACGCTGCAGCGCTGCCAGGCGAGCAGCAGCAGGGTGAGAACGCCGAAAGTGCGCACAAACGGCCCGCACTTTCTGCAGCAGCTCTGACATATCGGGGTAGTTTTTAAGGAACCTCTGCACCACCAAATTCAGCACATGCGCCAGGCAAGGGATGTGCGTCAAACCGGCTAGGCCCAGAGCTGCTATGAGATTTCGCCCGTTATCGCACACCACCAGGCCGGGCTTGAGGCTCGCTGGCAGCAACCACTCATTTGTCTGCTGTTCCATGCTCCTCCACAACTCCTGCGCGGTGTGTGGTTTGTCCCCCAAACAGGCAAGTTGTAAAACTGCCTGCTGTCGTTTACCCCTGGCCGTGCTGAAGTTGGTGGTGAAGGTGTTACGCTGTCCGGATGAGGAGGCGGTAGAGGATGAGGAAGCGGAGTAGGAGGAGTTAGGAACAGGAGGCAAACTGAAGCGCCCTGCAATCCTCGGTGGTGGAAGGACATGCGCCAAATTGCTATCCGCCTCAGGCCCATCCGCCACTGCATTTACCCAGTGTGCCGTTAGGGAGATATAACGCCCCTGACCGTGCTTACTGGTCCACGTATCCGTAGTTAGGTGGACCTTGGCACAGATGGCGTTGCGCAGTGCACACCTGATTTTTTCCCCCACTTGGTTGTGCAGGGAAGGGATGGCTTGCCTGGAAAAGTAGTGGCGGCTGGGCACGACGTACTGTGGGACAGCCACCGACATAAGGTTTTTAAAACTGTGCGTCTCCACCAGACGGAATGACAGCATTTCAAAGGCCAATAATTTTGAAATGCTGGCATTCAGGGCCAGGGATCGCGGGTGGGTAGGGGGGTACTTCCTCTTCCTCTCAAGTGTTTGGGAGATGGAAAGCTGAACGCTTCCACGGGACATTGTGGAGATGGTTGTTGGTGACCCAGGTGGTGGTGTTGCTGACAGATCGTCTGTTTGCGGGGTGGCAGGTGCCGGTATCACTACAGATGTGGCTGGAGCGGCCGAGACTGCAGCAGAAGAGGAAGCAGGATGAGCCAGAGACGTTTCTTGGTTTTGAAGGTGTGTACTCCACTGCAGCTCGTGCTTTGCACTTAGATGCCTGATCATGCAGGTTGTGCTCAGGTTGAGAAGGTTCATGCCTCGCTTCAAGCTCTGATTGCACAGGGTGCAAACCACTCGTGTCCTGTCATCAGCACATTTTCTAAAGAACTTCCACGCTAGAGAACTCCTTTGAGCTGACTTTGGTGCGCTCGTTCCCTTGCTGCGTTGGGCAGTAGCGGGCGTAGTGTCTAGGGCACGGCCGCTCCGCTTCTGCACCCTGCTCCCTCTTCTGCTGTGCTGGTGGCTCTGTGCGACCACCGCCTCTTCCTCCAAACTACTCAGTTCACCTGCATGACGTTCATTCCATGTGGGGTCGAGGACCTCATCGTCCTCCACATCATCTTCCACCCAGTCTTCACCCCTGCCCTCCTTGTCGGTCTCCACAATGCTGAACGCCGCAGCAGTTGGCACCTGCGTTTCGTCATCATCGGAGACGTGCTGCGATGATCCTTGCATGTACTCATCTTGAGAAATAAGTGGTTGGGCATCGCTGCACTCAATCTCTTCCACTTCTGGGGCAGGGCTAGGTGGATGGCCCTGGGAAACCCTGCTGACAGAGTCCTCAAAAAGAATAAGAGACTGCTGTATGGCTTGGGGCTCAGACTGCTGGCCTGATTTGCAAGGGGGTGAGGTGAAAGACGGTTGGACATTGGCTGCAGGTGCCAACTCTGACCTTTCTGCAGTAGACTGGGTGGGAGACAATGTGAAGGAACTGGAGGCACTGTCAGCAGCAAACCAATCTACTATCGCCTCAACTTGTTCTGGCCTCATCACTTCTAGGGGCGTTTGATGCCCTACCAAATACTGATGCAGGTTCTGTCGCCTACTCACACTTGAGGAAGGTGTTTCACTTGTGCGTGTAGCTGGCACAGATCGACCATGTCCTCTCCTTGCAACAGGAGCTCTACCAGCAGCACCACGACCCAGGCCACGGCCCTTATTTGACGGTCTCCTCATATTTCTGTAATTTAAGATCTTGCCCTAGAAAGGTTTTTATTGAATAGCGGAATAGAAAATATGATCCAAAAAAAGTGTATGTATATCACACGTACACAACCACACTAGGCCCCAATTACTATTGTTTGTACCCCTAAAAGGCTAGATGAGGAGTAGGGGGAGTATGGAACAGGCAGCACCCTCAAACCTTCAGAAGTATGAGATGAACCCCAACAACTTGGAAAGGTGGATCTCTCTCACACGTACCGACACAGACTATCCCGCAATTCAATTGATCCTCAAAGGTTTTTATTGAATAGCGGAATAGGAAATATGATCAAAAAAAGTGTATGTATCTCGCACGTACACAACCACACTAGGCCCCAATTACTATTGTTTGTACCCCTAAAAGGCTAGATGAGGAGTAGGGGGGGTATGGAACAGGCAGCACCCTCAAACCTTCAGAAGTATGAGATGAACCCCAACAACTTGGAAAGGTGGATCTCTCTCACACGTACCGACACAGACTATCCCGCAATTCAATTGATCCTCAAAGGTTTTTATTGAATAGCGGAATAGGAAATATGATCAAAAAAAGTGTATGTATCTCGCACGTACACAACCACACTAGGCCCCAATTACTATTGTTTGTACCCCTAAAAGGCTAGATGAGGAGTAGGGGGGGTATGGAACAGGCAGCACCCTCAAACCTTCAGAAGTATGAGATGAACCCCAACAACTTGGAAAGGTGGATCTCTCTCACACGTACCGACACAGACTATCCCGCAATTCAATTGATCCTCAAAGGTTTTTATTGAATAGCGGAATAGGAAATATGATCAAAAAAAGTGTATGTATCTCGCACGTACACAACCACACTAGGCCCCAATTACTATTGTTTGTACCCCTAAAAGGCTAGATGAGGAGTAGGGGGGGTATGGAACAGGCAGCACCCTCAAACCTTCAGAAGTATGAGATGAACCCCAACAACTTGGAAAGGTGGATCTCTCTCACACGTACCGACACAGACTATCCCGCAATTCAATTGATCCTCAAAGGTTTTTATTGAATAGCGGAATAGGAAATATGATCAAAAAAAGTGTATGTATCTCGCACGTACACAACCACACTAGGCCCCAATTACTATTGTTTGTACCCCTAAAAGGCTAGATGAGGAGTAGGGGGGGTATGGAACAGGCAGCACCCTCAAACCTTCAGAAGTATGAGATGAACCCCAACAACTTGGAAAGGTGGATCTCTCTCACACGTACCGACACAGACTATCCCGCAATTCAATTGATCCTCAAAGGTTTTTATTGAATAGCGGAATAGGAAATATGATCAAAAAAAGTGTATGTATCTCGCACGTACACAACCACACTAGGCCCCAATTACTATTGTTTGTACCCCTAAAAGGCTAGATGAGGAGTAGGGGGGGTATGGAACAGGCAGCACCCTCAAACCTTCAGAAGTATGAGATGAACCCCAACAACTTGGAAAGGTGGATCTCTCTCACACGTACCGACACAGACTATCCCGCAATTCAATTGATCCTCAAAGGTTTTTATTGAATAGCGGAATAGGAAATATGATCAAAAAAAGTGTATGTATCTCGCACGTACACAACCACACTAGGCCCCAATTACTATTGTTTGTACCCCTAAAAGGCTAGATGAGGAGTAGGGGGGGTATGGAACAGGCAGCACCCTCAAACCTTCAGAAGTATGAGATGAACCCCAACAACTTGGAAAGGTGGATCTCTCTCACACGTACCGACACAGACTATCCCGCAATTCAATTGATCCTCAAAGGTTTTTATTGAATAGCGGAATAGGAAATATGATCAAAAAAAGTGTATGTATCTCGCACGTACACAACCACACTAGGCCCCAATTACTATTGTTTGTACCCCTAAAAGGCTAGATGAGGAGTAGGGGGGGTATGGAACAGGCAGCACCCTCAAACCTTCAGAAGTATGAGATGAACCCCAACAACTTGGAAAGGTGGATCTCTCTCACACGTACCGACACAGACTATCCCGCAATTCAATTGATCCTCAAAGGTTTTTATTGAATAGCGGAATAGGAAATATGATCAAAAAAAGTGTATGTATCTCGCACGTACACAACCACACTAGGCCCCAATTACTATTGTTTGTACCCCTAAAAGGCTAGATGAGGAGTAGGGGGGGTATGGAACAGGCAGCACCCTCAAACCTTCAGAAGTATGAGATGAACCCCAACAACTTGGAAAGGTGGATCTCTCTCACACGTACCAACACAGACTATCCCCCAATTTAACTGATCCCCAAAGGTTTTTGATTAAATAGCGGAATAGAAAATATGATCCCAAAAAAGTGTATGTATATCACACGTACACAACCACACTAGGCCCCAATTACTATTGTTTGTACCCCTAAAAGGCTAGGAGTAGGGGGGGTATGGAACAGGCAGCACCCTCAAACCTTCAGAAGTATGAGATGAACCCCAACAACTTGGAAAGGTGGATCTCTCTCACACGTACCAACACAGACTATCCCCCAATTTAACTGATCCCCAAAGGTTTTTGATTAAATAGCGGAATAGAAAATATGATCCCAAAAAAGTGTATGTATATCACACGTACACAACCACACTAGGCCCCAATTACTATTGTTTGTACCCCTAAAAGGCTAGGAGTAGGGGGAGTATGGAACAGGCAGCACCCTCAAACCTTCAGAAGTATGAGATGAACCCCAACAACTTGGAAAGGTGGATCTCTCTCACACGTACCAACACAGACTATCCCCCAATTTAACTGATCCCCAAAGGTTTTTGATTAAATAGCGGAATAGAAAATATGATCCCAAAAAAGTGTATGTATATCACACGTACACAACCACACTAGGCCCCAATTACTATTGTTTGTACCCCTAAAAGGCTAGGAGTAGGGGGAGTATGGAACAGGCAGCACCCTCAAACCTTCAGAAGTATGAGATGAACCTCAACAACTTGGAAAGGTGGATCTCTCTCACACGTACCAACACAGACTATCCCCCAATTTAACTGATCCCCAAAGGTTTTTGATTAAATAGCGGAATAGAAAATATGATCCCAAAAAAGTGTATGTATATCACACGTACACAACCACACTAGGCCCCAATTACTATTGTTTGTACCCCTAAAAGGCTAGGAGTAGGGGGAGTATGGAACAGGCAGCACCCTCAAACCTTCAGAAGTATGAGATGAACCCCAACAACTTGGAAAGGTGGATCTCTCTCACACGTACCAACACAGACTATCACCCAATTTAACTGATCCCCAAAGGTTTTTGATTAAATAGCGGAATAGAAAATATGATCCCAAAAAAGTGTATGTATATCACACGTACACAACCACACTAGGCCCCAATTACTATTGTTTGTACCCCTAAAAGGCTAGGAGTAGGGGGGGTATGGAACAGGCAGCACCCTCAAACCTTCAGAAGTATGAGATGAACCCCAACAACTTGGAAAGGTGGATCTCTCTCACACGTACCAACACAGACTATCCCCCAATTTAACTGATCCCCAAAGGTTTTTGATTAAATAGCGGAATAGAAAATATGATCCCAAAAAAGTGTATGTATATCACACGTACACAACCACACTAGGCCCCAATTACTATTGTTTGTACCCCTAAAAGGCTAGGAGTAGGGGGAGTATGGAACAGGCAGCACCCTCAAACCTTCAGAAGTATGAGATGAACCCCAACAACTTGGAAAGGTGGATCTCTCTCACACGTACCAACACAGACTATCCCCCAATTTAACTGATCCCCAAAGGTTTTTGATTAAATAGCGGAATAGAAAATATGATCCCAAAAAAGTGTATGTATATCACACGTACACAACCACACTAGGCCCCAATTACTATTGTTTGTACCCCTAAAAGGCTAGGAGTAGGGGGAGTATGGAACAGGCAGCACCCTCAAACCTTCAGAAGTATGAGATGAACCTCAACAACTTGGAAAGGTGGATCTCTCTCACACGTACCAACACAGACTATCCCCCAATTTAACTGATCCCCAAAGGTTTTTGATTAAATAGCGGAATAGAAAATATGATCCCAAAAAAGTGTATGTATATCACACGTACACAACCACACTAGGCCCCAATTACTATTGTTTGTACCCCTAAAAGGCTAGGAGTAGGGGGAGTATGGAACAGGCAGCACCCTCAAACCTTCAGAAGTATGAGATGAACCCCAACAACTTGGAAAGGTGGATCTCTCTCACACGTACCAACACAGACTATCCCCCAATTTAACTGATCCCCAAAGGTTTTTGATTAAATAGCGGAATAGAAAATATGATCCCAAAAAAGTGTATGTATATCACACGTACACAACCACACTAGGCCCCAATTACTATTGTTTGTACCCCTAAAAGGCTAGGAGTAGGGGGGGTATGGAACAGGCAGCACCCTCAAACCTTCAGAAGTATGAGATGAACCCCAACAACTTGGAAAGGTGGATCTCTCTCACACGTACCAACACAGACTATCCCCCAATTTAACTGATCCCCAAAGGTTTTTGATTAAATAGCGGAATAGAAAATATGATCCCAAAAAAGTGTATGTATATCACACGTACACAACCACACTAGGCCCCAATTACTATTGTTTGTACCCCTAAAAGGCTAGGAGTAGGGGGAGTATGGAACAGGCAGCACCCTCAAACCTTCAGAAGTATGAGATGAACCCCAACAACTTGGAAAGGTGGATCTCTCTCACACGTACCAACACAGACTATCCCCCAATTTAACTGATCCCCAAAGGTTTTTGATTAAATAGCGGAATAGAAAATATGATCCCAAAAAAGTGTATGTATATCACACGTACACAACCACACTAGGCCCCAATTACTATTGTTTGTACCCCTAAAAGGCTAGGAGTAGGGGGAGTATGGAACAGGCAGCACCCTCAAACCTTCAGAAGTATGAGATGAACCCCAACAACTTGGAAAGGTGGATCTCTCTCACACGTACCAACACAGACTATCCCCCAATTTAACTGATCCCCAAAGGTTTTTGATTAAATAGCGGAATAGAAAATATGATCCCAAAAAAGTGTATGTATATCACACGTACACAACCACACTAGGCCCCAATTACTATTGTTTGTACCCCTAAAAGGCTAGGAGTAGGGGGAGTATGGAACAGGCAGCACCCTCAAACCTTCAGAAGTATGAGATGAACCTCAACAACTTGGAAAGGTGGATCTCTCTCACACGTACCAACACAGACTATCCCCCAATTTAACTGATCCCCAAAGGTTTTTGATTAAATAGCGGAATAGAAAATATGATCCCAAAAAAGTGTATGTATATCACACGTACACAACCACACTAGGCCCCAATTACTATTGTTTGTACCCCTAAAAGGCTAGGAGTAGGGGGAGTATGGAACAGGCAGCACCCTCAAACCTTCAGAAGTATGAGATGAACCCCAACAACTTGGAAAGGTGGATCTCTCTCACACGTACCAACACAGACTATCCCCCAATTTAACTGATCCCCAAAGGTTTTTGATTAAATAGCGGAATAGAAAATATGATCCCAAAAAAGTGTATGTATATCACACATACACAACCACACTAGGCCCCAATTACTATTGTTTGTACCCCTAAAAGGCTAGGAGTAGGGGGAGTATGGAACAGGCAGCACCCTCAAACCTTCAGAAGTATGAGATGAACCCCAACAACTTGGAAAGGTGGATCTCTCTCACACGTACCAACACAGACTATCCCCCAATTTAACTGATCCCCAAAGGTTTTTGATTAAATAGCGGAATAGAAAATATGATCCCAAAAAAGTGTATGTATATCACACGTACACAACCACACTAGGCCCCAATTACTATTGTTTGTACCCCTAAAAGGCTAGGAGTAGGGGGAGTATGGAACAGGCAGCACCCTCAAACCTTCAGAAGTATGAGATGAACCCCAACAACTTGGAAAGGTGGATCTCTCTCACACGTACCAACACAGACTATCCCCCAATTTAACTGATCCCCAAAGGTTTTTGATTAAATAGCGGAATAGAAAATATGATCCCAAAAAAGTGTATGTATATCACACGTACACAACCACACTAGGCCCCAATTACTATTGTTTGTACCCCTAAAAGGCTAGGAGTAGGGGGAGTATGGAACAGGCAGCACCCTCAAACCTTCAGAAGTATGAGATGAACCTCAACAACTTGGAAAGGTGGATCTCTCTCACACGTACCAACACAGACTATCCCCCAATTTAACTGATCCCCAAAGGTTTTTGATTAAATAGCGGAATAGAAAATATGATCCCAAAAAAGTGTATGTATATCACACGTACACAACCACACTAGGCCCCAATTACTATTGTTTGTACCCCTAAAAGGCTAGGAGTAGGGGGAGTATGGAACAGGCAGCACCCTCAAACCTTCAGAAGTATGAGATGAACCCCAACAACTTGGAAAGGTGGATCTCTCTCACACGTACCAACACAGACTATCCCCCAATTTAACTGATCCCCAAAGGTTTTTGATTAAATAGCGGAATAGAAAATATGATCCCAAAAAAGTGTATGTATATCACACGTACACAACCACACTAGGCCCCAATTACTATTGTTTGTACCCCTAAAAGGCTAGGAGTAGGGGGAGTATGGAACAGGCAGCACCCTCAAACCTTCAGAAGTATGAGATGAACCCCAACAACTTGGAAAGGTGGATCTCTCTCACACGTACCAACACAGACTATCCCCCAATTTAACTGATCCCCAAAGGTTTTTGATTAAATAGCGGAATAGAAAATATGATCCCAAAAAAGTGTATGTATATCACACGTACACAACCACACTAGGCCCCAATTACTATTGTTTGTACCCCTAAAAGGCTAGATGAGGAGTAGGGGGAGTATGGAACAGGCAGCACCCTCAAACCTTCAGTATGAGATTGTGTTCACTGTACCCCACAAAGATTGAGTTCACTGCACCCCACAATGATTGTGTTCACTGCACCCCACAAAGATTGTGTTCACTGCACCTCACAAAGATTGTGTTCACTGTACCCCCCAAAGATTGTGTTCACTGCACCCCACAAAGATTCTGTTCACTGTACCCCACAAAGATTGTGTTCACTGCACCCCAAAAAGATTGTGTTCACTGCACCCCAAAAAGGATGTTGTTCACTGCACCCCAAAAAGGATGTTGTTCACTCCACCCCAAAAAGATTGTGTTCACTGCACCCCACAAAGATTGTGTTCACTGCACCCCAAAAAGATTGTGTTCACTGCACCCCAAAAATGATTTTGTTCACTGCACCCCAAAAAGGATTTTGTTCACTGCACCCCAAAAAGGATGTTGTTCACTCCACCCCAAAAAGATTGTGTTCACTGCACCCCAAAAAGATTGTGTTCACTGCACCCCACAAAGGATTTTGTTCACTGCACCCCAAAAAGATTGTGTTCACTGCACCCCAAAAAGGATGTTGTTCACTGCACCCCAAAAAGGATTTTGTTCACTGCACCCCAAAAAGATTGTGTTCACTGCACCCCACAAAGGATTTTGTTCACTGCACCCCACAAAGATTGTGTTCACTGCACACCAAAAAGGATTGTGTTCACTGCACCCCAAAAAGATTTTGTTCACTGCACACCAAAAAGATTGTGTTCACTGCAGCCCAAAAAGATTGTGTTCACTGCAGCCCAAAAAGATTGTGTTCACTGCAGCCCAAAAAGATTGTGTTCACTGCAGCCCAAAAAGATTGTGTTCACTGCAGCCCAAAAAGATTGTGTTCACTGCAGCTCACACACAGAAAAATGGATGTGGATCACTGACACCTGCCTATCTCCAATCCCACACCACACAGCAATATCGATTGTAGTTTGTAGAACACAGTTTCCCTAAAATTCAGCAGACTCTGTCCCTAACAGGATTGAGAAGAGATCGTAGATCAGGATTGAGTGCAGACCCCACCCCCCACACAGCAATATCGATTGTAGTTTGTAGAAGACACTGACCCTATATAATTCAGCAGACTCTATCCCTAAAATGCCTACAACTCGCCCTGCCTAAACACTCCGACCTGTCCCTCAATTCTATCCGGACACAAATGGTTTTTTCCTGCCTATCTTTCCCTAATCAGCAGCCAGCACGTTGATGTGTGCTCTGTCCCTGAATCTAAGCAGCATAATGACGCCGCTGCGGCTGCCTCGAACTTATAAAGACTTGGTCACATGCTTCAGACGGCCAATCACAGCTACTGAGACATTTGCAGGCATGGCTGGGATGGCTTAAGGCACACCAGTTAAACGATTGTTGATTGGCTGTTGAAAGCCCGCCATGAAAAGAGCGCCAAAGCATGCAAAACCCGGAAATAAAACGACCGAACACGGATTTTTACCCGAACATACAGTAAAGTGTCCGTGTCCGTGTTCGGGTAAAAAAAATCCAATTATTCGGTACGAACACGAATAATACAGTCCGTGTTCGCTCAACACTAGTGAGGAGCGTTCCTCCCACTGACCATCACACTAATGTATCATGAGTTATAAATATAGTAATTTTTAGCAGGGGTTCCCTGAGACCTCAAAATTATTTCAAGGGTTCCTCCGTGTTGAAAAGGTTAAGAAAGGCTGTGATAGACCAACACAAAGTGGCACATAATTGTGAAGTGGAAGGAAAATGATAAATTGTTTTCAAAACCTTTTACTAATAAATATGTGAAAAGTGTGGCGTGCATTTGTATTCACCCCCCGACTCAATACTTTGGAGAACCACTTTTCGCTGCAATTACAGATACAAGTCTTTTTGGGGATGTCTCTACCAGCTTTGAAGATCTAGAGAGGGACATTTTTGCCTATTCTTCTTTGCAAAATATTTCAAGCTTTGTCAGGTTGGATGGAGGGCCTCTGTGAACAGTAGAGATGGACTTGGGAATGCTCGAGTTTGCACGTGCCCGATCCCGCCAGGAAGCAGACACTGCACTCCGCTAATCACAGGCAGTGAGACATTTCCCGATTAGCAGCTGCACAGATCGGGAAATGTCTCACTGCCTGTCATTAGCGGAGTGCAGTGTCGGCTCCCTGGCAGGATCGGGCACGTGCAAACTCGAACACGCCCGAGCCCATCTGTAGGGAACAGCAATTTTCAAGTCTTGCCACAGATTCTTAATGGGACTTAGGTCTGGACTTTGACTGGGGCACTCTAACACATGAATATGCTTTGATGTAAACCATTCCATTGTAACTCTGGCTGTATGTTTTTTTGTTGCTGTCTTGCTGGAAGGTGAACCTCTGCCCCAGTCTCAAGTCTTTTGCAGTCTCTAACAGGTTTTCTTCTAAGATTGCCCTGTATTTGGCTTCATTCATCTTCCCATCAACTCTGACCAGCTTCCCTGTCCCTGCTGAAGAAAAGCATCCCCAAAACATGATGCTGCCACCACCATGTTTCACGGTGGGGATAGTGTGTTCAGGGTGATGTGTAGTGTTAGTTTTCTCACCACACATAGTGTTTTGCTTTTAGGCCAAAAAGTAAAATGTTGGTATCATCAGATCAGAGCACCTTCTTCAACATGTTTGCTGTGTCCCCCATATGGCTTCTCACAAACTACAAACAGGACTTCTTATGGCTTTCTTTCACCAATGGCTTTCTTCTTGCCACTCTTCCATAAAAGGCAGATTTGTGGAGCACACGACTAATAGTTGTCCTACTAATAGAGATCCCACCTGAGCTGTGGATCTCTGCAGCTCCTCCAGAGTTCCCATGGGCCTCTTGGCTGCTTCTCTGATTAATGCTCTCCTTGCCCGGCCTGTCAGTTTAGGTGGACGGCCATGTCTTGGTAGGTTTGCATTTGTGCCAAACTCTTTCCATTTTCAGATGGTGGATTGAACAGTGCTCTGTGGGATGTTCAAAGCTTGGGATATTTTTTTAATAACCTAACCCTGCTTTAATATATAAAAATGAATACTCGCGCTATGGTAAAAAATGAAGTGAAAAAAAGAAAGAAAATATTTAGCAGCAGCTGTGCACCAAGTGTGAATCACTTGTAAACATGAAAAAAAATAAAACAGCGCTAGCATCATATAAACAGAGTGTAGCTGGTGTTACCCTGGTAAAACTAGGCACCTGTTGAAAGCGTGCATTGGGTCACAGCGGTATCTGATGCGGCCCTTCTGAATTTAGAATAGTACAGTAATGGGTTGAACTCCATATGGTGTTGACACCAATGTAACTTGATGGGGAAAGCAGTGACAGCAGTGGATGGCGCCATGCAAAACCACAGAAAAAGAGTCCCCATCACTCAATTGAAGATCAAGAAATACCATAGAAAATAGAAGAAGAATTGTCCCCATCACCTTATTGAAGATCAATTAAGTGACGTAGAAAATAGAAGACTATAGAAGAAGACAAAGAGTCACCAGCACTCAACTGAAGATCAAGAAATAACGTAAAATATGGGAGAATATAGAAGAAGAAGTGTCGCCAGCACTCAACTGAAGATCAACAAATAACATACAATATGGAAGAATATTGAAGAGTCACCAGCACTTAATTGAAGATCAAGAAATAATGTAGAAAATGGAAGAAGATACATAGAATAAGAAACCATCAGGACCCAACTAAAGATCAAGAATTTATGTAGATTTTTTCCTATCACATCACATTAGTCAGATGCAGTCAATGTTTTACAGTAAGAATACAAAGGAAACCTGGCGCTAAGATCTAATCAGTCAGAGGATCCAAAGGTCTGTCTGATGGAGCCAAAAAATTGAAGATACCATATGGGGTTGGGGAGCAGCTTTAAGTCTCATGTCCCAGGTGCAGCTGACCCATACTCAAACCCAAATGAGAACAGCACCATACCAACAGAAAAATTGGGAAATTAGCGCTTCCAAAGACAATCAATCATCTGCTGATTTCCATCTCCTTCGGCTGTCTAGCGCGGCTTCCCTTGGGTTCGCCGCCCACTTCCTGTGACATCATCCTCCGGTTCCACCCGGGACCGAAGAGCGGAGGAGACGCCGGGCAAGCAGGGATTCTTTCACTCTCACCCCCCAGGCTGTGGACGATTCCTTTTCTTTCCACTCTGTGAGGATTTGTCTTGGGCTATCTTCATGCCATCTAGCCCTTGAGACTTGTGTGACACCATTTCCCTGCACTCCTGGCTTCCACCTCAGGTACTGTCACACACCGATTCACCTGGATGAGTTTCTGTGTTTGTCTAATACCGGAGTCTCCTGCCAAGAAGTTTTTGTTATCATCATTTATTAAACTGGGCTATTTTATCCATTACTTCCTGCCTGGTTGTCCTCGTCTTTGGAAGTGCTAATTTCCCCATTTTTCTGTTGGTATAATGTTTTACAATACAATGCCTTACAACAGGGGTGTCAAACTCCATTTCATCGCGGGCCGCATTAGCATTATGGTTGCCCTCAAAGGGCCGGTTATATCTGTAGGATTAGATGTCCAGAGCACCCCATGTCCTGGGTAGGGCAAAGAGGAGCCTTTCTACAGCTGCACAGAGGAGTGCAGGATCTAGCAAAGGAGTTCTGTCCTCTCTGCTGTTGACTACAGAGACAAGGTAGGGGCAGAGACAAGGGGGGTGCCCCAGCTGCAGGAGAGGTGCGAGGGCCACATGAAATGGCCTGGGGGGCCGCATTCGGCCAGCGGGCCTTGTGTTTGACACCTGTGCCTTACAAGGTCCCTTAAGGCGACATTGTAATTGCTGTCACTGTATCGCCTCTAGGAAGGGATCCTGTGAGCCCCCGGAACATTGGCTATAGTTGACTGATGTGGTGTGATATGAGTAAAAACTAAGGTAATTCTTGGTCTTTGTTTAAGTTCTGGTAACCAGGGCCGCTGATGGGGTGGGGGGGGGGGCACCAGCCCTCTTGTAGGGGGCCCGAGCACGCAAGGGGGCCCACATAGAGAGGGGGATTAGTGATGGACAACAAATACAGAAATCTTCCTCCAGCACCTGAATCTTATCTGTCCCTCTCCCTGCTATCAGCTTTTATCTGTTGAGAAAGAGACAGTCGTCCCTCACTAATCCCCCTCCCTTGTGTGCCCCCCCCCCCCCCCTCCCAGCACTTATCTCTGCTCAGGAGTTTATATGTAAATTGTAACTTTGTTTCTCTCTCTCTGATCACTGAGCTCCAACTGCTCAGCCTGTATATTTTTCTCATCTTCTTTTTTATTTAACATAGTTTTTTTTTAGATTTAGCAGGAATTATGCGAGTTATGTTATATTTGTGTCTGATAATAGTGATTTTGTTGTAATTTTAGCTAAATATATCTTTAATATTTTCTTGGGGGGGCCCTGCCAGGTAGTCTGTATGGGGCCCCGCGATTTCTAACAGCAGCCCTGCTGGTAACTCTTCCTCATTTATATTCTTCTAAATTCTATATTATTTCTTGATCTTCAATTGAATGCTGGTGAAGCTTCTTCGATATTCTTCAATAGTCTACGTCATTTCTTGTTCTTCAAATGGGTGCTGATGACTCTTCTGTATTGAGGATGCTCATGCTTGGGGCTATTTTGTCTACACTACTGTATATGGCTAAATGTTTGCAGGCAAGTGACCATAGCACCATACTAAAACCAGAGAGTGCAAAATCCGGTGCAGCTCCGTAGAGAAACCAATCAGCTTCCAGGTTTTTTTTTTTTTTTTTTTTTTGTCAAAGCTTAATTGAACAAGCTGAAGTTAGAATCTGACTGGCTACCAAGCACAGCTACAGCAGATGTTGCACTCTCCAGCTTTAGTAAATCAACCCCCATGACACAAATTGTTTTCATTGGTGTTTTATGGCCACAGCTTTTATTAAATAACAATATAATGATCAAAACATAATTTAGACACCAGTTATTCGAAGCATACATGAATTCTAATGCAACCATTAAAGACAGGTCTTTGACAGCACCACCCAATGTCATCTTCCGTTGTATAGTAAACCTATACTGGCCACCAGCCATTCACAACTAGCTTGGTGGGTACACACCAGTCATTTTACACAATTGTTCACCTGGAATAAACCTTAGTATTTACTTCCTTCATGAACACCACATACATATTTGTACCAATAAAGTGTTACTAAATCCACAACAGTAAAATCAGTCTGTATATGCAGTAAAGCATGCTTGTTATACTCATTAATCATAATCCTCTGCATTATGTAAAAAAAAAAAAACTGTTTGATCCTGTCTTCTCTGATCCTCCCCTTCTTTTACTGTACCCAATTCATCTACTGATAGAACAGAGCCTTGGAGGCACTCTGCACATGCTCAGTTTGGTGTTGCTAGAGAGTGTTTTTTTTGGGGGGCCAAAAAGGGCTGTCCAGGGGTCCTGCAGCCTCATAGGACAGTCAGTGCAAAATGAAAACTCCTCCTACAAGCTTTAAAGCGGTAGTGTACGGCTTTTTTCACTTTTAACTACAGGTAAGCCTATAATGAGGCTTACCTGTAGGTACAATTAATATCTCCTAAACCGTCACGGTTTAGGAGATATTTGCAGTGCATGCAGCCACTCACGCGAGCAGCGCTTGCGCTCTGAAGGTCCGGCGGACCTTCAGCTTCCCTTGCCAGGAGCTTGCCGGAAAATTACGTCATTGTGGCTCCGGCCAATCACAGGGCCGGAGCCGCCGAACCCGGAAGAGACGCCATGGGATCATGTCAGCGCCCGCAGCGGTGTCCGGGGGTCCGTGTCGGGGCTTCGTTCTAAGGTAAGTAATTCATAATGAGCTAGTATGCGATGCATACTAGCTCATTATGCCTTTGTCTTGCAGGTTTTTTATTTTTATTTTTTATTTTATTATTTTTTTTATTTTAGGTTTACAACCGCTTTAACTAATGCTCAGCCCGCCACTGATAGAAGTCACAAAACTGCTATATACTGCTGATGAGAAAAGGTATTTAGCAGTTTATATTAACTAATATAATTACATTTTCATCTTCTGTGTACTATGGGAGAGCAGATATAGTGAATGCAGGCTCCTTAGTAACACTTTAACCACATAACGAGGGCTCACATTGCTGCTACTGCGGCAATGTGGATCGTTATCGTCCAGCGACGTAGACCTACGTCGCTGGACCCTTCACCTTGTGGGCGGCGCGCGCGCTGCCGGAGGCTCGCTCCCTCTGTGTTCAGTCACAGCGGGAGTCGGGCCAGGGGAGGAGCAGCGACGATCGCCGCTGCTCTTCCCCGATCGTCGGGGAAATCGAGTGTGGAGGAGAGTGTGGATCTCCTAAGTGACAGGCAGGGTCAGATTGCAGGATTCAGCATAGCTCAACCTGCGATCTGTCCCTGTGTCACTTAGTCCCCTCCCCCCACACATGTCAGTAAGCACCAGGCATACATTAACCCCTCCCTCTCCAATACAATTAACCCCTTCCCTGCCAGTGTCATTTTTACAATAACAGTGCATATTTATAGCACTGATTACTGTAGTAATGTCACTGGTAACCCCAAAAGTGTCAAAAATGTCAGTCAAGGGTCCGATCTGTCCGCTGCAATGTCGCAGTCCCGCAAAAAAAAAAGATCGCCGCCATTACTCGTTAAAAAAAAAAAAAACACCAAAAATGATAGAAATCTTTCCCTTAGTTAGTAAACGCAATAACTTTTGCGCAAACCAATCAAAATACGCTTATTGCGATTTTTTTTTACCAGAAATATGTAGAAGAAAACAAATTGGCCAAAAATGATAAAAAATTTTGATTTTTAAATTTTTTTGGGGGGAATTTCATATAAAAAAATGTGAAAAATATTGTTATTTTTTCAAAATGTTCGCTATTTTTTGTTTATAGCTCAAAAAGTAAAAATCACACAGGTGATCAAATACCAATCAAAAGAAAGCTCTGTTTGTGAGTAAAAAAGGACGTAAATTTCATTTGGGTACGTCATTGCATGACCGCGCAATTGTCAGTTAAAGTTGCATAGTGCCGAATCGCAAAAAGTGGCCTGGACGTAAGACAGCAAAATCCTCCGGTGGTAAAGTGGTTAAAGTTAAGCTATCAATCCAACATTGCCAACAATCCTACTTGCAAAAATCCGGCAAATTGAAAGACCTGTAGATGCTATGACTAAAATACAGCATGCCCCACACGTAGCCCATCCTCTTTCCTTACCTCGGTTTCCCAAATGTTTTTAATCATAGCCATAACCATGCTGTTACCAAGAGGTTGGGCCAAATTGCTCACCTTGCTGTCTTCCTCGAGGTCTCCCTAAGTTATATAACCACCTCATCCCTGCTCCCTACATCATAGCCTTAAACTATTCCCCAACCATTCTTTACTCTTTTCTGCCTTCTAGCCCACCATGTCAAGTGGCCTTTCTCCCATGTGTCTAGGGTAGTCCGGAGATGTAATATGGAAATTGCAACCCTCTCCCTTGTAGCTATAACAGTCTCCAGGCTTCTCAGAAGGCTTTAAACAAAATGTAAGAATGTGTGTGTTGGATCTTAAGCCTTTTTAGCCAAAAGACTGAGCATTTATGAGGTAAGGATCAGAAGATCTGGATAGCAATCGGTTTTCAGTAGAGTGGAGTTCAGGTCTCTTTGCAGACTGCTTGGGTTCCTCCACATCAAACTCATCAATCTATGTCTCTGTGAATCTGGCTTTGTGCATGGGGAGCAGTCATGCTGGAAAAGGTAATGGCCTTCAGATTTACAGTCTGACAGGCAGAGACCTATTTTTTGCAAGGGTCTTGGTAGCCCCAAGATGTATGAGCATTCCAAATCTCTTCTTGAGCACTAATCTGCATACTTGACCCCTAAGCATAAATTCCCCCTCTTGCCAGGACAAATCCACGCTCTGCTGAAATCCCCCCTCTCAGCACAAATCTTTGCCCTCCCACCCCCCCTCCCAACTCAAATCCTCTTTCTCTCCCCAAGTCCCCACAGCACACAGCCCACCCCCCAAAGTATAATTAATCCTCCTTGATCAAATCCTCTACTTCTCTAATTCCCTGACCCCCCCCCAACAACACCCCCCCCCCCCACAAATCCCCACTCCTAGCACAAATCTACCCCCAAATTTCCACTCCTAGCACAACCCCCCCCCCCCCCCCCCCAAATCACCTTTCCTAGCACCAGTACTTAAGCAGAGAAAGGTAACCGCACTCCAGCTTGAAAGTGTGACATAGTAAAATCCATTTATTGAAAATCCAAACGATAAAAACAATCCATAGTGACAATCAGAGACAGGGGACAAAACATGGTTGACGCGTTTCACGAAATGACATTCGCTTAGTCATAACCATGTGAATACATGTTAAGATGCCGCTTAAATAGTAACGTGCACTCCCAAGGTTGGTCACTAATTACTGTTAATTGAGCACACAGTTGTAAATCATCAATGCTGATTATCAACAGGGAAACCGCACAGCAGACTTCCATGTATAGAGAGAAAAAATAGAAGAGAAAAAAGAAAAAAAAAAAGAGAAAACCAACACCACACATGACAAGAGTAGTACAAAAAAATGAAAAAACATAAACAAAAACAAAATAAAAACAACTTAAAAAACAAATGAGAAAGAATGAGGAAGCAAAAAGCGAAAACGTAAAGAAACCTTTCCTAGCACCACCACCCCAAAGTCCCCCTCCTAGAAAAATTCTTACCCCCTGCTGCCCCCCCCCCCAAATTCCCCCACCCAAAACAAATTCCCTCCCCCCAACTCCTTGAGACTATAATCCTTCCACTCAAAACACTGGTCCGACCGCATCTGGAGTATTCTGTCCAGTTCTGGTCGCCAGTCCTCAGAAGTGATTTGTTGGATCTGGAGAGAGTCCAGAGAAGGGCAACTAAACTCATTAGGGGATTGGAGGACCTTAATTATGAAGATAGTCTGCAATCGTTTGATTTATTCTCCCTGGAGAAGAGACGCCTGGGGGGGGACATGATAGCAATTTATAAATATCTCAATGGGGATCTCAGCTTAGAAAAACAGCTATTCAGTCGAAGGGATTGCATGAGGACTCGAGGGCATACAATGCGATTAGAGGAGAAGCGTTTTAACCTCAGACAGCGTGGGGGGTTCTTTACTGTTAGGGCTACAAGATTGTGGAATTCTCTACCACAAGAGGTGGTTTCTGCGGGTAGTATGGTGGCTTTCAAAAGACTCTTAGACTTACATCTCAAGGATCAGAACATTCAGGGGTATGTGAGATGATTAGGACCACACACACCTACACAGGTTGAACTGAATGGACTATTGTCTTTATTCAACCTCAACTACTATGTAACTATGTGATGTCCCCATCTCACATGGCGCCACAGTGCCCAGGCCAGTCTTCCCTGCTGCCCACCCCTGGCTCTGGCTATCCCCTTTCACCTACATCCCACTGCCCTTCATTTCTGATTTTTATAGGATCTAGTGGAGCAACAGGTTGTAGGTGGGCATTACCATCAGGCCCTAAATTATATCTTCTGCAAACCTGGCTATTTAACCACTTTACCACCGGAGGATTTTGCTGTCTTCCGTTAAGGCCACTTTTTGCGATTCGGCGCTGTGCGACTTTAACTGACAATTGCGCGGTCGTGCGACGCTGTACCCAAACGAAATTTACGTCCTTTTTTTCCCACAAACAGAGCTTTCTTTTGGTGGTATTTGATCACCTGTGCGATTTTTACTTTTTGTGCTATAAACAAAAAAAAAAAATTTTGAAAAAATAACAATATTTTTCACATTTTTTTATATGAAATTCCCCCCCAAAAAAATGTAAAAATCAAATTTTTTAAAAATTTTTGGCCAATTTGTTTTCTGCTACTTATGTTTAGTAAAAAAATCGCAATAAGCGTATTTTGATTGGTTTGCGCAAAAGTTATTGCGTTTACTAACTAAGGGAAAGATTTCTGTCATTTTTGGTGTTTTTTTTTTTAACGCGTAATGGCGGTGATCTGCGATTTTTTTTTGCGGGACTGTGACATTGCGGCGGACAGATCGGACCCTTGACTGACATTTTTGACACTTTTGGGGGACCAGTGACATTTCTACAGTAATCAGTGCTATATATATGCACTGTTACTGTAAAAATGACACTGGCAGGGAAGGGGTTAATTTTATTGGAGAGGGAGGGGTTAATGTATGCCTGGTGCTTACTGACATGTGGGGGGGGAGGTGACTGTGTGACAGAAGGACAGATCGGATGTCCAGCTATGCTGAACACTCCGATCTGTCAGTCCCTGTCACTATGGAGATCCGCCCGCTGTGTTTACACACAGCGGGCGGATCTCCAGACTCGATCCCCGACGATCGGGGCAGAGCAGCGGCAATCGCCGCTGCTCCTCCGCTGGCCCGACTCCCGCTGTGAATGAACACAGCGGGATCGAGCCTCCGGCGGCGCGCGAGCGCCGCCCACAAGGGGCGGAGTCCAGCGACGTAGGTCTACGTCGCTGGACGGGATCGCGGCACTTTGCCGCAGTAGCCTCCATGTGAGCGGAGGTAAAGTGGTTAAATAAATTATGAAATCCATCAACCCCATGCTTAACCACCCATTGTTGTGTATATTTCACAAATATAATTCTGTAAAAGTTCAGCATGCACCAAGTTTTCTGTTAACAGCACAAGGAATGCTTCTGAGAAAAACATAAAACATAAAAACAAAAAGAGAGAGAAAGATCTGGCATCATAAGACATTTTCTTTATTGGATTAAGAAGATAAAATATTCCACTCACAGTGCAAGCTTAAACAGCACTTTGTAAATGGTCTTTATACTCAGCGTATGAAGACCAACGGCCACTGCCAATGGCTTTATAGCAACAACTGTAGAGGCACTGGCCCTGGCTGCTACTCTTCTTATGCAGAGTATAAAGAATATCTACAAAGTGATGTTTAAGCCTACAAAATGTGAGTGGAATATTTTATCTTTTTTATTCCAATAAAGAATATGTATTATGATACTAAATTTGTGTGCTCTATATTTGTTTCTATGTTTTAAAACCTGGCTAGGTTTTTAGACCTACAGGGACAGCTGGGGTTGGTAAGAATAGCCAGGTCATAGATTTACTGTTCTTTAACCTACAAGCTGCAGGTAAACATGGGCAGCAGCCTTGCTAGTACACACTGCCATGGTTGTGGTGCTGCATTGCAAAATGTATACAACAGGTCACGTCTGCCTGATAGTACCCCCACCAAACACAACCCATTTGATGAAAGGGGTCACACCGCAACCACAACCTAAACCTAAACCACACATGTCAAACACAAGGCCCGGGGGCTGAATCTGGCCCTCCAAGCCTTATCAAGTGGCCCTCGCACCCAGTTCTGCAGCCAGAACATTGTAAAACTTTATTCTACCGCCTCCATCTCTGGCCTTCCGCTCCCCGCTGTCACTTGCAAACACAGCAGCTCCCGGAAATAACAGATCCTTGCACACACTAATGGCAAGGACAGATCTCTAGAATCTGAGAGAGAGAATGACCTCTTTGAAAGGCTAGGCAGGGCCGACTACACAGGTGGGTACTAGAGCCAGACCAGGTAGGAGAGAGAGATGCAAGGAAGCTTTGGGGTGGTTGGGTTGCACACTGTGCATAGTGCACCCCTAAACCCTACACTCTGTACCTAATGCACTCCTGAACTCTGCACTCTGTATGTAGTGCACCTTAATTACAACTGGCCCTTTTGAGGGCAATCATACTGCTTATACGGCCCTTTGATGAAATTGAGTTTGACACCCCTGACCTAAACACTTGGCCCACAATTGAGGCATCCCCATTCAAAAACCCTAATCAGGTGCAGCTGCTGCTCTACTGCCCTTCGAAATTAAGGTACAACGATTTTTTACTATTCTCTTAGGGGTCCATTAGGATCCATTAAGCAGTTCTGGACCGGAAGATTTTCCCCCATAATGACCAGGCCATATTTTGCGATTCGGCACTGCGTTACTTTATTGGACAATTGCGCGGGTGTGCGACACTGTTCTCAAATAAAATTAATTGAATTTTTTTCCCACAAATAGAGCTTTCATTTGGTGGTATTTGATCATCTGTGCGATTTTTATTTTTTGCGCTATAAACAAAATGCTTTCTGCTATATAACATTCTCAAAAAAAAAAAAAAAACTAAAAATCTATTTTTTTAACATTTTAGGCCAATTTGTTTGCTGCTACATATTTTTGGTAAATAAAAAAAATCACAATAAGCGTATTTTGATTGGTTTGCGCAAAAGTTATCACATCTACTAACTACGGGAACGATTTATGTCATTTTTATTGTTTTTTTTTTCTTTTTACAAGTAATGGCGGTGATCTGTGATTTTTTGTGGGACTGCGACATTGCGGCGGACAGATCGGACACCTTACTGACATTTTTGATACTTTTTTGGGGGGGAGGGGGGGGGGGAACCAGTGACATATCCACTGTTATTGTAATAATGACACTGGCAGGGAAGGGGTTAACATTGTGGGTGATCAATGGGTTAAATGTGAGCGTAGGGGAGTAATTCTAACTGTGGGGGGGGGGAGTGGCTTGTGAAATGGTCATAGAGACCTGTGATCCTAAATAGCAGGATCACATGAGCTCTGTGATCATTCCAGAGAGAAGAATGGTCCCCGCTACCGAGTGGCGGCAGGAGCGTGCCGCCGGCGGCGCGCGCTCCCCCCCTAGCTGCAGGCGCGCGACCGACGTAGGTCTACGTCGGTTCACGCAGGAGGGCCACACTTCCGCAGTAAAAAGGCGGCGGGCGGTCGGGAACCGGTTAATGTTTATCTTGGTTACACTGTGCCTGTGCCACATCCCTCACGAACTATACAAATTTTTTTCCCCTGAATGTTGGGACTTTTTAGGCACTTTTATGTTTGATCATACAAATGAAAAAATGTTTATAAAAAATTATATATTTTATTAATACAAATGTTAAAAAATTGGTTATTACATATACAAAAAATACATGACAATGTTCACATGACACAATGTATACATATTACGATGGACTGCGAATACACCAACTGTGAAGGATGCAATGTAACTTCCACCACCCGACGCATTTCAGAAAGCAAAAGCTCTCCTTCATCAGGGATATGGGAGGTGTCACTTAACCACTTTACCACCGGAGGATTTTCCTGCTTTACGTCCAGGCCACTTTTTGCGATTCGGCACTGTGCGACTTTAACTGACAATTGCGCGGCCATGCAACACCGTACCAAAACAAAATTTACGTCCTTTTTTCCCACAAACAGAGCTTTCTTTTGGTGGTACTTGATCACCTCTGCGCTTTTTATTTTTTGCGATATTAATAAAAAATGCGACAATTTTGAAAAAATAACAATATTTTTCTACTTTGACAGTTAAAAAATATCCAATATATTCAATTTTTGTCATATATTTAGGCCAAAATGTATTTAGCTACATGTCTTTGACAAAAAAATTCTCAACGAGCGTATTTTTAACCGCTTTAAGACCAGAAGATTTTACCCCATTCCTGACCAGGCCATATTTTAACAGACAATTGTGCGGTCGTGCGATGCTGTACCCAAATTAAATTTATGTACTTTTTTTTCCCCACAAACAGAGCTTTCTTTTGGTGCTGTGCGATTTTTACTTTTTGCGCTATAAACAAAAAAAGAGCGACAATTTTGAAAAAATAACAATATTTTTCAAGTCTTTTTATATGAAATCCCCCCCCCCCCCAAAAAAAAAGTAAAAATGACAATTTTTTAACATTTTAGGCCAATTTGTTTTCTGCCACATATTTTTGGTAAAAAAAATCACAATAAGCGTATTTTGATTGGTTTGCGCAAAAGTTATCGCAGCTACTAACTACGGGAAATTTAATCATTTTTATTGTTTTTTTTTTTTTAACTAGTAATGGCAGCAATCTGCGATTTTTTTTGCGGGACTGCCACATTGCGGCGGACAGATCGGACCCTTGACTGACATTTGACACTTTTGGGGGGACCAGTGACATTACTACAGTAATCAGTGCTAAAAATATGCACTGTTACTCTAATAATGACACTGGCAGGGAAGGGGTTAACTTTTATTGGTGATCGAGGGGTTAATGTATGCCTGGTGCTTACTGACGTGTGTGGGGGGAGGGGATTGAGTGACACAGATACAGATCGCAGGTTCAGCTTTGCTGAATCCTGTAATCTGTCCCTGCCTGTCACTTAGGAGATCCGCCCGCTTGTGTTTACACAAGCGGGCGGATCTCCTCACTCGATCCCCGACGATCGGGGAAGAGCGGTGGTGATCACCGCCGCTCCTCCCCTGGCCCGACTCCCGCTGTGACTGAATACAGCGGGAGCGAGCCTCCGGCGGCGCGTGCGCGCCGCCCACGAGGGGAGGAATCCAGCGACGTAGGTCTATGTCGCTGGACGATAACGAACCACTTTGTCACAGTACGAGTAATGTGAGTGGTCGGCATGTGGTTAACTTCCACAAGGAAGTGAGTGGAGATTGAGCATCTGGACCCGTAAGATGGAATGAGTAGAGGTGGGGGGGGGGCCAGGTACACCCGCCCCAGCAGAGGGGAGGTCAGAAGGCCCACACACCTCACGGATCTCACTCTGGGATTCCAAGTAAAGGGGTGTCAACTGGGAGCCAATAACACCTGTAAAAAAAAAAAAGCCACAAGTGTGGAAAACAGGTGTCACTGAGACCAGAAAGACTCCATCCCTGAAACTCCAAGATTATAATGAATGTGCTCAGGTTGGATTCTTGTATTGACTTCGCTGGAAACAGAATGGTGTGTAGTAAGGTGTCATCAGCTGTAAGCACACTTAATAAAATATACAATTTTTTATAAACATTTTCATTTGTACGATCAGCCCCGGTTCACACTAGGGCGACCCGTGAGGCGACCTGGTCGCCTCACAGGTCGCCGCAGGTCGCCTCCCATAGGAAAGCTGCGGACCCGTTCTAATAGGAGCGACACAAGTAGCTCCGACCTAGAAGAAGGGTCCAGAGCTTCTTTGGGGCGACCAGGAGGCGACCGCCATAGACTTCAATGTTATGAAGTCCGTGGTGGCCGCTCCGAGGTCGCGGCGCGCTGCTCGCACCGCGATCTCGGAGGTCGCCCCTGAAAGTAGCATCGCTCCTATGTGAACCGGCGCTTAAACATAAAAATGCCTAAAAAGTCCAAATATTCAGGGGAAACTATTTTGTCAAGACTAGTATGTAAGTATATATATCGTCCAGTCTATATGTTCCATTGCATCAAGTTAGAATATCTACTAATACCCAAATATATCTATATTTTTCCTAGTTATCTTGTGTGTCCTCACATTCCGGCATATGAGCCGATTGCGGCCGCATTAGGGGACTCTCGCAGGGTTGTGGGGGTTAGCGATGTGGCTGTTGTGTCCGTGATATAAGTGAGTGTCTGGCACGTGTAGGGTCAAGCACATGCAACTACTTTGTTCTGATTTTTTGTACTCATTTATGTTTTTATCTAAATAGATGTATCAAAGCTCCTGAAGAAGCGACTTCATGGTAGCGAAACATGTTGAGCAGAACACATGAGCAGGAACACTCCAAGATACATATGAGGACAAGTGGTATTCCCAACCTTGAGGATTTATATATGCGGAGGCATTGAGTTCTGTATGAACAGCATTATAGATGATATAATTTCCTCTAGAGGAGCCACATGTAGCCCAAAATAATCTTAATCTTTAATGTAGATCAATACATTGTTTAATGTTATGGTACATGCCCTTGTAGCACTGCCCCCTAGAGGACTGCTGAGTATTACACCTTGAGGATTTCCCTGGGTTACCCGTAGCAACTGGTTGCAGAAAATTAGTACTTTAAGTTCTTGGCACAGTCAATGATCAGTCCAGGGGATGTTGTTTTGTAGTTTCATTTAGAACTGGGATAGGAGAAGGGATGAGTGGGATACTCCAACTAGTAACTATTCACAGTATTGAGGACATCTGACTTGAGGATGCAGCAAGGCCGCTGCTTCACTCTGCCACTGGAATGAAGGTAATATAAGTGCTCCTGCTTGTAATTATCTTCAGGGTTCTAACTTGACACCCCGTTTCTCTCTGTGTAGCTGACACCCTTCCACTGACTCTACACTCTGGAGTGGTCCCCTTCCTGGGCAGACCCCGGGCAAGTTCCTCTGTACTCACGGACACAGTTTTTCCAGAGTCACCGATGCCCCCAACTCCACCAGTAATCTTCTCTTGGACCTCCGGATTCAGCCACACACTCTGGTTCACCTGTCACCACCATCCACTGCTGCAGAAGAGGAGACAGCCATCACCCTCCTTCTGGGACCTGGCTTCCCACCCAAAGACCCTGAGAACATGTGTCCTTGACTTTATATACCCTACCATAATTCACGAGACAGCCAGTCTGTGCCAATCCCTGAAGCAGTAACAAAGCCTGTGTGTCACTGGCTGAGTTTCCTCCACTGTCCAATGTGCCTCCCCATTGGACACAGTGGGGACACTCCCTCAGCCCAGATGAACACTGGACACATGGAGCAGGCCTAACTAACAAATCCTGCTCCTTGAGAAGCAGGGAGAACATACATTTAGCCTGCTGCTCTGCTGTTAAGTAGACAGAGCCAAAACTACTCTGCCTACCTAGCACATATCTAGGAGGCTGCTAAACCCTTTAAAGTCTATTTTTCTAGCATCCTAAAATACTGCCCTTTGAAAAGTGACTCACCATTTTTCAGAAAGTGCCGCTTTAGCTTTTTGTAACTCAACACCATTGCCATTCGCTGGTTTCACAAGCTTAGGGGTGCACTATGTTTGGTAACTAGCTGTTACCACAATCTCTTCCTCACACAGGATCAGTGTGTGAGGAGGAGAACACGGTGACAGCTAGTTACCGTGTTCTCTGTTGACATTTGTGACCGGCTGTGATTGGACACAGCCGGTCACGTGGTAAAGAGCCAATTTCATTGGCTCTTTACCTAGATCGGGGATCGACTCTGTCCGAGGGACGAGCCTCGTCCCCGATCGCTGCTCTGCGCGCCCCCGGGGGCGCGCATTGCAGAGAGAACGAGCGGCTCGTGCTGGAGCCGCTCATGTGATCGGCTGTGATTGACACAGCCGATCACGTGGTAAACAGCCAATTTCTATTGGCTGTTTACCTTGATCAGGGATGGGCTATGTCCGAGGGACGAGCCTCACCCCCGATCGCCGCGCTGCGCGCCCCCGGGGGCGCGCAGTAGAGGGGAGATCCGGGCGACGTCATATGACGGCGGTCCGGATCCTCACAACCACTTTGCCGACGTCATATTACATGACTCGGTATGGAAGTGGTTAAAAACCTTTAGAGTGCAGCTCCAACCCCCCCCCCCTACTTACCTGACCCCAATCTCGTTCCATTGCTGTGCAAGAAAGCAGCAGCTCTCTACATTCTCTCTCTCCTCATAGGTTTAGAGGCAGCAGCCAATGGCTCCCACTGCTGTCAATCATAACCAGTGAGGAAGGAGTGGGGGGCAGGGCCAAACCAGGCTCTATGTGTCAATGGAGTGAGCGCCACAAGTGTCCCCCTAGCAAGTAGCTTGCTATAGCAGGCACTCATCGGGAGGGGGGGGGGGGGGGTTGGGTAGAAAGAAGCGCTGGTGGGGACACAAGAAGAGGAGGTAAATATGAAATGTTTGTTATTTAAGAAAAAAACATTATATGTTTACAATTACTTTAAGCATTAATAAAAAGATAAATAGCCTATTAAAAGTAGTAAAAATCATCTTTTGTTGCAACACTCTCCCTTAATCTGAAGCTGTCCCCCGCAGTAACCCCTTTCCTTCGCGAGATGGCGCCAGTCTTCTGGGTTGAATGATGATTATTCTCATTCAACCCACTTCCAGAGAGTCATGGCCCTGCCCTTTGGGGATGTGTCATCATGGCATCCTTTCGTGCGTTTTTGGTGGATGCAGTTTTGATTTGACCTTAGTGTTTTCCGTAGACAGGGATGGAGACCAATAGCATGACCTGCTTGTCTCATATAAAGTCCCAATAAGGAAATTAGGGATTTCAAAGGCAGTGTGCTTTACAGGCCATGCCCCATACATAAAATCCCTTCCTATCTATATACTGCATCCACCAAGGGGATGGAGGTGTAATGCTTTTCAGCTGGTCTTTTCCAGTTTGCACCATGGTTATAACCTAATTATTTGAGTCTTTGAGACAACAGTCAGTTGTGGATGAGGATGGGTTGGGGGAGGTTGGGCTGTCTCCCTCTCACCTGTTCCCCCATCCACCCATTAGCGGCCATGTGCCTCCAGTGTGAGGACACTAAATTAAGAGTGTAGGACTGCAGATATAACAGGGTGCCGTGACGTGGCTCTGCAGCTTTCACATGCGTTTGAAAATGTGTGTCAACTAAACCCCTGTTCTTTGTACCAAGAGACAGGTTTTATTTGGTTGGTGACAGACTGGAAGGTGAGTACATCAGACTGGGGGCTGGCTGACTTTCATGCACCTCTTACAATCCTTCAACCTCTTTTTTTTTTATCATGGCATCCTAGGCTCATTGTACTAAATGGTGCTCACATACACTATATCGTCAGAAATATTGGGAAGCCTGCCTTTACACACACATGAACTTTAATGGCATCCCAGTCTTAGTCTGTAGGGTTCAATACTGAGTTGGCCCACCCTTTGCAGCTATAACAGCTTCAACTCTTCTGGGAAGGCTGTCCACAAGGTTTAGGAGTGTGTCTATGGGAATGTTTCACCATTCTTTCAGAAGCACATTTGTGAGGTCAGGCACTGATGATGAAAAAGAAGGTCTTGCTCGCAGTCTGTGCTCTAATTCATCTCAAAGGTATTCTATGGGGTTGAGGTCAGGACTCTGTGCAGGCCAGTCAAGTTCCTCCATTCCAAACTCGCTCATCCATGTCTTTATGGACCTTGCTTTGTGCACTGGTGTGCAGTCATGTTGGAATAGGAAGGGGCCATCCCCAAACTGTTCCCACAAAGTTGGGAGTATGAAATTGTCCAAAATGCCTTGGAATACTGACACCTTAAGTGTTCCCTTCACTGGAACTAAGGGGCCAAGTCAAACCCCTAAAAAACAATCCCACACCATAATCCCCCCTCCACCAAATGATTTGGACCAGTGCACAAAGCAAGGTCCATAAAGACATGGATGAGCGAGTTTGGGGTGGAGGAACTTGACTGGCCTGCACAGAGTCCTGACCTCAGCCCGACTGGCCTGCACAGAGTCCTGACCTCAACTTTGGGATGAATTAGAGCAGAGACTGCGAGGCAGGCCTTCTCTCCAAAATCAGTACCTGGCCTCACAAATGTGCTTTCGGGAGAGTAGTCAAATATTCCCATAGACACACTCCTAAACCTTGTGGACAGCCTTCCCAGAAGAGTTGAAGCTGTTATAGCTGCGAAGGGTAGGCCAACTCAATATTGAACCCTACGGACTAAGACTGGGATGCCATTAAAGTTAATTTGCGTGTAAATGCAGGTGTCCCAATACTTTTGACAATATAGTGCATATTCTAAGGATAGGCCACAATCGGGGGGGGGGGGGGGGGGGGGTTGTTTCGGTTGCCCCAAATCCAGCCAAAGCAAGATAGAAAAAAAGAGCTGACGCATGATTGGCTACTATGAATAACATTTATATTTGCAATGTTTTATGACGTCTCATCCACCGCCCCGCCATTCCGTAAAACTCAAGGCTTGTCCACAGATGGAATAAAGGACCTCCATCCAGTTCCTTATACTCCAGATTACCCGCCTGCCATTCTAGAATACAAATGTTTTCATGTTGCAGTTAGGACACAAGCTGTTAATGCTCTGCATTCTAACTACGCATGTTTTATTCAGGGCCGGGGATCTATGGTAATATCCTCCAGAGGGGGAAAGATTTGCTGGCTCTTTTTTTTTTTTGAGAACGGGCCAATCTAACAAACCAGTGTCACATTGCGATATTAAACAAATTAGCATCAGAGCTGAAATGTCAATATTTGAATGCAGGAGAAGCTGAGCCTTTGCAGCAAATTCTTGGAAAGACGCGGACGTACCCTCTGGCAGTTTTTCCCTCTCTAACAGATGTGGCCGCTGCACCAGACGATGAGAGCTGCGAAAATTCTTGAGCTGTTCGGCGGTAACTCTGTCCTTTAGCACTGTGTCTGCTGTGCTGGGATCGAACCATGCCTTTAACCAGTTCTGGACAGGAAGGGGATTTGCCCCTTAATGACCAGGTCATTTTTTGCGATTTGGCACTGCGTTATTTTAAGAGACAATTGCGCGGTCATGCAAAGCGGTACCTAAATAATATCGATGTCCTTTTTTCCCCACAAACAGAGCTTTATTTTGGTGGTATTTGATCACCTCTGCGGTTTTTATTTTGTGCGCTATAAATAAAAAAATGCGACAATTCTGAAAAAAAAAAAAAACAATATTTTTTACATTCTGCTATATAACATTCCTAAAAAAAAAAATTTAAATCAATTTTTTTTTCATCCTTTTAGGCCAATTTGTATTCTGCTACATATTTTTAGTAAAAAAAAATCCCAATAAGCGTATTTTGATTGGTTTGCGCAGAAGTTATCACGTCTACAAACATGGGGAAAGATTTATGTCACTTTTATGTTAAATTTTTTTTTTTTATTAATAATGGGGGCAGTGATCTGTGATTTTTTAGCGGGACTGCGACATCGCGGCTGACAAATTGGACCCCTAAGTGACATTTTTGACACTGTTGGGGGAACCAGTGACATTACTACAGTAATCAGTGCTAAAACTATGCACTGTTACTGTATTAACATAGGCGTGCGCAGCCTATTGCATTAGGGTGTGCACTCCAAAGCTCAAACACGCATGCGTGTATATATTATATATACATATACATACACACACTTGTCAAAAGCATTGGGACGCTGCCTTTACATGAACTTTAATGGCATCCCAGTCTTAGTCCGTAGGGTTCAATATTGAGTTGACCCACCCTTTGCAGCTATAACAGCTTCAACTCTTCTGGGAAGGCTGTCCACAAGGTTTAGGAGTGTGTCTATGGGAATGTTTGACCATTCTTCCAGAAGCAAATTAGTGACGTCAGGCACAGATGTTGGACGAGAAGGTCTGGCTCGCAGTCTTTGCTCTAATTCATCCCAAAGGTTTTCTATCGGGTTGAGGTCAGGACTCTGTGCAGGCCAGTTAAGTTCCTCCATCTCAAACTCGCTCATCCATGTCTTTATGGACCTTGCACTGGTCCACATCATTTGGTTGAGGGGGGATTATAGTGTGGGGTGTTTTTCAGGGGTTGGGCTTGGCCCCTTAGACTCTTAGGGCGTCAGCTCCTAAGACATTTTGGACAATTTCATGCTCCCAAATTTGTGGGAAGACCCCTCCCTGTTCCAACATGACTGCGCACCAGTGCACAAAGCAAGGTCCATAAAGACATGGACTTAGCATGGTTGGTGGAAAATTAACTTCAAGTGCAATCATTTACATTATAATAGTAACTAAAACATATAAAATTAAGTGTAACAATCTAAAAAATAAAAATTATAAAGTGCTCTACTGGTGTGAACCTTCCAACTAAAAAGTTTTTGCACTTAAGTTAAATTGTATGGCAAATATCTGTAGAGGGGTTCCACCATCACTGCTAAGTTTTGAAAAAGATGTATGCCTTATTTTCCTTTTGATGTGTATTACAGGTGAAATTACATGTGAGGCACTGATATGGACTGATAGGCAGCACTAATAGGCACTTGCTCTCCGCACTGACTGGCACTGATGAGGCTGCACTGATTGGCAGCACTGATGGGTACTGATAGGTGGCACTGATAGGCAGCACTTCTGGGCACTAATAGGCATCACTGATGGCTATTGATAGGCGGCTTTGGTGGGCACTGATTGGTGGCACTGATAGGAAGCACTGATAGGCACTGTTAGATGTCACTGATGGGCACTGATGAGGCGGCACTGGTGGGCACTGATAGGTGGCACTGATGAGGCGGCACTGCTGGGCAGTGATAGGTGGCACTGATAAGCACTGATGAGGCGGCACTGCTGGGCACTGATAGGCACTATTAGGTGACACTGATGGGCACTGATGAGGTGGCACTGGTGGGCACTGATAGGTGGCACTGATGAGGCGGCACTGCTGGGCACTGATAGGTGGCACTGATAGGCACTGATGAGGCGGCACTGCTGGGCACTGATAGGCACTATTAGGTGACACTGATGGGCACTGATGAGGCGGCACTGGTGGGCACTGATAGGTGGCACTGATGAGGCGGCACTGCTGGGCACTGATAGGTGGCACTGATAGGCACTGATGAGGCGGCACTGCTGGGCACTGATAGGCACTATTAGGTGACACTGATGGGCACTGATGAGGCGGCACTACTGGGCACCACTTATGGACACTAACAGGGGAGAGGGGGAGTTTCACATTCAGCAGACAGTGAGACTTGCAAGAAGCGCTCAGTCTGCCTGCAGAAAAAATAGGGAAATGTGAATTCCTCTATATGCAGCTTCCCCATCCCCCACCTATCCAGCACACACACTTGGACAATGGGCACTTACCTTCTTCCCGCCGAGGCTCCGCCCCCTTCTTCCCGCTGAGGCTCCGCCCCCTTCTTCCCGCTGAGGCTCCGCCCCCTTCTTCCCATCGCGGCTCCGCCCCCCGCTAGCAGCACGGACTGAAGGAGCTGCCACTGCAGCTGCCTTCACGCTGCGATGTGGGATCTCAGAGAACGCCGGCTGACACCCCACAGGGCTTGTCCCCCCCATTGATACCCCACTGTGTGTGTGACACTTTCATGTATGTGCTGCTTTCAGGGAGAAAGACCAGCTCTCAAAACTCAGCGGTGGTGGGCGGGATGAGCAGCTGTCAAACACCAGCCAATGATTGGGCTGCTTAAGAAAGGGGCGGAGCCACATAAACAAATCGGCCGCCCAGACCCCATCCCATTGGCTGGTGTTTGATAGCTGTTCGGTCCCGCCCACCCCCGACATCACCCCTGAGTTTTGACAGCTGGTCTTTCCCCCTGCAAGCAGTAACATTACCTGACAGTGTCACACACACTGAGCGGCTCTGGCAAGCCTCACTGTCTGCTGGAGCCAACAGCACAGCCGCCTCTCCACCAAGTATCTCACTACCCTCAGTGGCAGAGATGGAGATCTGGCCCTACACTAACAGACACAGGGTGATTAGGGTGTGCCCAGGCACACCCGGCACACCCCGTGCGCACGCCTATGTGTATTAATGACACTGGCAGGGAAGGGGTTAACCCAGGGGGGATCACAGGGTTAAGTGTGGGCCTAGGGGGTGCTTTCTAACTGTACAGGGGAGGGACTTGTGGAATGAACACAGAAGCCTGTGATCCTAAATAATAGGGGGTGATCAAAGGGTTAAATGTGTCCCTAGGGGGTGCTTTCTAACTGTGCGGGGGATGGGCTTGCTGCATGAACACAGAGACCTGTGTTCCTAAATAAGAGGATCCCTGTGTTCACAACTGACAGAATAGCGGTCTGCTGTGTTTACAACGGCAGACCGCCGCTTTGTCTCCACAGGGAGCGATCGCGTGTGCCTGGCGGCAATCGCGGCCGCTGGACCTACTGATTGGGCATCGTTTTGCAGGACAGAGCCAACCTGCTACAGGAAAACTACAGTGGCTGGTCGGCAAGCAGTTAATTTTGAAGAAAAGCAACGCTAACGCTTCATGTTTTGATAGTGTGAACCGCACAATGTCCTGTCCATTGTATCTTCTGCATAGGCATTTAAGGGGCCTTTTTAATGGTTTTGCCAGTGTGAACTCAGCCTTAGAGTGATATTACAGATTTATATACCTGGGACGTAGATAAGGGGGGGTTGAACCCCCCAGAGCATCAGTGTACATTTTCTTTTTGCGCCGCACTAGGCACTAATGCATTGTTATTTTAATGCTGCTGCCTGCTGTTACTCCACCTGACCACCTGGAGCGCCACCTGGGCTGTAGGCTTGGCTTGGGATGAGGGAGGCTGTGGCTGACAGTGCTCTCGTCTGTCTGCTCTGCCTCCACACCTCCTCTCTAGTCCAGACTGAGACTCCGGAGACATGTCTTGAATTGTCCAGCCAGTTGCAGAAGCTTCCAGGAGGACAGCAGCACTGAGAGCAGAGCGGGAGGGAACGGGCAGCACCTATCCCGCCCACTGACACATATGATCGGCTCCTCCTCTATTAGAGCTGCCTCTTTCTGCCTTTGGCTGTCCTTGGGGAAGGAGCTGCCTGAGTCTGAGTGCTGTTAGCTCAGCTGAGCCTGCCTGCCAGCTTGCCAGTATCAGGTGGAAGGATCATCTCAATTTTCTCTGAAGTGCTGCTGTGCTGTGCTGGAGTCTGGACCTTAACCTCAACTCCAGGAGGACAGGTCACCAACAACCACCATGTGTGTCTCTCTCTGTGTGCTATGTTCTAGATCAGGGCTGCTAGAACAGTTGGAGTTAAGTTTTTTTCTTCTGTTCTTTTATAAACTCTTTCATAATATCTCTTCTTATCCTCCTCTTATTTCTTGCTTGCAATGCATACCTCAGTCTCAACATTAGAGTGTAAAATAGGTGTAAGATTGATGATATCTTAGAAAAGCCAATCCTGCCATTCTGAGTATAAGCACGGTGGGCAGGATAGATTTTTTTTATTTTTTTGCTCTTGTGTTATCTATTATATGACAAAGATTGGCTCTGAAAAAAAGGAAGGAGACCTACAAATGAACAGGCTCTCTCTCCGTATGTGTGTGCTATTTGCACATTCACATAACAGTGGGAACATTCTGAGATTTACCCTCAGCTGTAGGGAGTGCTGTGCTACTACATTTGAAGATTATTAATCCTTATTTAAATGTATGCTGCTAGCCTGCTACATTGTAGTCCTGCTGAGGAAGTTGTTGACCCTTTCCATGTGATGCTAGGCCTACTGGTCTTAGCTTAAGGTTGTAGTAAACCACAAAAAAATCTTCCCTTAAAGTTAATGGCATAATGTGCTAGTATGTGCTAAAATGATAAAAAATAAAATTGATTTTTAATTTTTTTTTTTTATTGGGAATCTTATTTAGCAGAAAGCAAAAAAATATTGTTTTCTTTTCTTTAGAATTGACGCTCTATTTTTTTGTTTATAGCGCAAAAAAGAAAAGTCGCACAGGTGATCAAATACCACCAAAAGAAAGCTCTATTTGTGATGAAAAAAAGGACATCAATTTTATTTTGGTACAGCATCGCACGACCGCGCAATTGTCCATTAGTGCCGTTTTGTGCGATGCGAGAATGCTGCGAATATACAGCGTGTTCCCGCATTGCATCCGCACCCCTGGCAGTTCACACTGCCATATGCGATACGCTGGGGGTGTCAATTAAAAGTTAACGACGCCCCCAGATAAGATCGCATATCGCAGTGCGATCTGTAAGTTCGCACAGAATCGGATCGCACTAGTGTGAACCACCATGCGGTCTGATTCTAATGCGGACCAAAAAAAGGGTCCTGTTCATCTTTTAGCCCGATTGCGAATTCAGCCATACAAACTGTATGGCTGAATTTTTACCGCACAGAGATCACATGTAATTTTAGGAGCAGTGCACTCCGAATTACATGCGATCTCTGTGAACGCACCAATGTGAACCCGCACTTAAAGTAACGCAGTGCCGAATCCCAAAAAATGGCCTGGTCATTAAGGGGGAAAATCCTTCCGGTCCAGAAGTGGTTAAAGTGGAACATAGAAATTAAAAGTTTGTGAATGGGCTGGTCATTAAAGGGGAAAACCTTCTGGTCCAGAACTGGTTAAATGTGAATCTTTCTGTTCTCATCTGGAGGGGGCTTCGCTCTTTTTGTTGTTTTCAGAGTCTCCAAAGTTAGTATGTCACCTCTGCCGTCCTCCCGTAATTCCTCCTCAGATAGCTCCATTGTATGTGTGGGTATAAAAAGGGGTCTCCATAGTGTATTATCGTTTTTCAACAGATTTGTTGGTAAAAAAACAACTTGAGTACTTACTTTTTACAAATTACAAACAATCACATAATCCACAAGAGCGGAGCTCGTCAAACGTCACTTAGGGCATATCGGAAACGACACAGAAAGATTTGTCCTGATGTGTCCTGATCACTGCCCTACCCCATACCAGTGTCATGATCACCGCCATACCCCATACCAGCACCCTGATCACTGCCATATACCCCATACTAGCATCCTGATCACCACCATACCCTATAACAGTGTCCTAATCACTGTCATACCCCATACCAGCGCCCTGATCACTGCCCTACTCCATACCAGTGTCATGATCACCGCTATACCCCATACCAGCACCCTGATCACTGCCATATACCCCATACTAGCATCCTGATCACCACCATACCCTATAACAGTGCCATAATCACTTTCATACCCCATACCAGCGCCCTGATCATTGCCCTACCCCATACCAGTGTCATGATCACCACTATATCCCATACCAGCACCCTGATCACTGCCATATACCCCATACCAGCACCCTGATCACTGCCATATACCCCATACTAGCATCCTGATCACCACCATACCCTATAACAGTGCCCTAATCACTTTCATACCCCATACCAGCGCCCTGATCATTGCCCTACCCCATACCAGTGTCATGATCACCACTATATCCCATACCAGCACCCTGATCACTGCCATATACCCCATACCAGCACCCTGATCACTGCCATATACCCCATACTAGCATCCTGATCACCACCATACCCTATAACAGTGCCCTAATCACTTTTATACTCCATACCAGCGCCCTGATCACTGCCCTACCCCATACCAGTGTCATAATCACCGCTATACCCCATACCAGCGCCCTGATCACTGCCCTACCCCACTCCAGCGCCCTGATCACTGCCCTACCCCATACCCGTGTCATGATCACCGCTATACCCCATACCAGCACCCTGATCACTGCCATATACCCCCTACAAGCATCATGATCATTGCCATATACCCCATACTAGCATTCTGATCACCGCCATACCCTATAACAGTGTCCTAATCACTTTCATACCCCATACCAGCGCCCTGATCACTGCCCTACCCCATACCCGTGTCATGATCACCGCTATACCCCATACCAGCACCCTGATCACTGCCATATACCCCCTACAAGCATCATGATCATTGCCATATACCCCATACTAGCATTCTGATCACCGCCATACCCTATAACAGTGTCCTAATCACTTTCATACCCCATACCAGCGCCCTGATCACTGCCCTACCCCATACCAGTGTCATGATCACCGCCATACCCCATACCAGTATCTGGCATTTTAAGGTCTCAACTGATCAATTTTCAGATATACAGTATATCCCATAGTATGTAGACTGCAATTTTCACACAGACTAAACATAAACTGTATTGGGTTATTTTTACCCCCAAAAAAATGTAGCAGAATACATTTTGGCCGAAATTTACGAAGATTTGCTTGCAAAATTTTATAACAAAAATCAAGAAAATGTTTTTTTTTTTTTTTTTTAATATTTTTATTTATATAGCAAAAAATGAAAAATATACAGTGGTGATTAAATACCACCAAAGGAAAACTCTGTCTGTTAAATGACAAAATATCTTATGGGTACAGTGTTGCATGGCTGAGTAATTGTCACTCAAAATATGACAGCGCTGAAAGCTGAAAATTGACCTGGACTGGAAGGGGGTGAAAGTGTTCAGGCTTAAAGTGGTTAATGGTTAAAAGTAAACATTTTAATATTATTTATTATTATTATTATTATAATATGATACTGTTGCTGTATTTTGTGAATTGTCAGGAATTTATTCATGCAGACTTGTAAGGTCACTGAACGCTCCACCTCAATTAATATTTTAGCACCTCATTGAATCCCTGCAGCAAAAAATCCTACAGGCAATGGAGATTTAATCATTACGATGTACCTGTTAATGGAAAGCAGTGTAAATGTAGGCTTTTTTTAATATTAATATTTATTTTAATTTTGAGATATTTAATAGAAGACAAAAATGACAAAGTTACAAGAAAAAAAAAAGGGAAAATACCAGGGAGCACAGGGAGTTCGTTATAATTATTAATAACCTAGAATATGTTTATTATTTATAAGCTCAAAATGACTTTCTGTTAATGCTAAACTCCTGGAAATCGCTAAATACATAAAAACTACTTATATGGGAATGTTTTCACATGCCAAAGGATTAGTATACCTGTCCATTCATTTCTGAGATTTACACAGCTCCACCACACAGCACAACCTTGTGGAGACCTATTTTTTTTTTTCTCTGCTGCAGTTCAGTAACAGTTAGGGCTCGTTCACATGTGCTTTGATCACTGAAGAGCGATCCATGTTCGCATTGTTCTTCAGAAGGCTATTGGCTGGTAGTGAGGAGGCAGCGCTAGCGTAGTAGTAGCATACGCTGAGTAGAAACTACTGGATCCACAATGTGCCTCCATGTGAGAAAAGTAAAAAAGGAAACTATTTTCTTTTATACATTGTGGATCCAGTAGTTTCTACTCAACTTATGCTTCTACTTGGGGTGACACTTTTTTTATGGCCCCTTTTTTATTCTGCTACCCCCCCCCCCTCTTTTTCCCACTGCAGGCTTACCTGGTTCCACCCTTTCAGCTCCCGGGCTAGACATACATGACCACCACCGGGTGGGAGTCCCAACATGGCCGATCCGACTGCACCGATTGATTTGTCTCACGTGCATCTACTCCTGAAGAAGTGAGACAAGCTCACGAAACGCGTCGAGTTTTTTGGATGCCTTACTATGACTATGTGCTGACATTTGCCAATCTTAGGCATACATTGCATACTGTGTCCATCGCCAATTGGTTTTACTTTTCTGTATCTGTATACTCATTTGATGTACCTGCATGTTACACCTCATTTAACCACTTCTGGACCGGAAGGATTTGCCCCCTTAACCACTTTAGCCCCGGATGATTTTGCTTCTCAATGACCAGGCCACTTTTTTCAACTTGGCACTGCGTGACTTTAACTGACAATTGCGCGGTCGTGTGACGCTGTACCCAAACAAAATTGATGTGCTTTTTTTCGCCACAAATAGAGCTTTCTTTTGGTGGTGTTTGATCACCTCTGCGCTTTTTATTTTTTGCTCTATAAACAATAAAAGAGCGACAATTTGGAAAAAAAAAAACATTATTTTTCACTTTCTGCTATATAACATTCCCAAAAAAATTAAAAATAAATAAAAATCAAAATGTTTTAACATTTTAGGCCAATTTGTTTTTTTCTTTGTGATATTAACAAAAAAAGAGCGACAATTTTGTGAAAAATTGACATTTTCTACTTTGACTGTTAAAAAATATCCAATATATTCAATTTTCGTCATATTTAGGCCAAAATGTATTTAGCTACATGTCTTTGCCAAAAAATTCTCAATGAGCGGAATTTTATCCACTTTAAGACCGGAATATTTTACCCCCCTCCTGACCAGTCTATATTTTGCGATTCGGCACTGCGTTATTTTAACAGAAAATTGCACATTCGTGCGACCCTGT
Source organism: Pelophylax lessonae (assembly GCF_965119305.1). Classification (NCBI taxonomy): domain Eukaryota; kingdom Metazoa; phylum Chordata; class Amphibia; order Anura; family Ranidae; genus Pelophylax; species Pelophylax lessonae. The sequence goes on from NC_138774.1 coordinate 25,593,796, forward strand.
ACCCAAACAAAATTTACATCTTTTTTTTCCCCACAAATAGAGCTTTCTTTTGGGGGTATTTGATCACCTGTGCGATTTTTAATTTTTGCGCTATAAACAGAAAAAGTGAAACAATTTTGAAAAATAATTTTGAAAAAAAAAACATTCTCAAAAAAAAAATTTAAAAATCAAAACATTTTTTTAACATTTTAGGCCAAATTGTTTTCTGCTACATATTTTTGGTTAAAAAAAATCACAATAAGCGTAATTTGATTGGTTTGCGCAAAAGTTATTGTGTTTACTATCTACGAGAAAGATTTATGTCATTTTTATTGTTTTTTTTTTTTTACTAGTAATGGCGGCGAGATGCAATTTTTTGCGGGACTGCGACATTGCAACGGACAGATCGGACCCCGAATTGACATTTTTAACACTTTTGTGGGTACCAATGACATTACTACAGTAATCAGTAGTGATGGACGAACATCGGCCGGGGCGGTTTGCGAAAGCGCCAGCCGCAAATTTTCTCAAAAGTCCGCGAACCGCAAGTTCGCGGCGGGCCCCATTGACTTTAATGGGAGGCGAACTTTAAAAACCTTTAGGTCATATTTGCAGCCACAAAAGATGTACTAGCTGTGCACAAGTAGTCCCAGCACCTGGACAATGTCATAACAGAATTATTGCAATTGAAAAAGTTGCCCTAAATTTTTTTATTTTTCTTTTACAGCAAAAAATTTATTTTTTTTCATAAATCAGCCAGAACTGACAGCAGCCAGTAAATACATTGTCTAATAGATATAGGGTCCATTCACACATCTGTAAAATGGGTCCGCATCCATTCCACAATTTGGCGGAACCTTTACAGACCTATTGTTTTTCATTTCCAGTCTGAAAAATAAGGCATTCACAGGATAAAGAAGTAAGTGTCGGCCATTCCAGGCCCCAAAAATTAGCCCACATGCGTTTACCTGACAGCTAAGAATGTAGTATTCTGTGGCTGAAGGTACATTAGGCATTCACAGGATACAGAAGTAAGTGTCGGCCTGTATAGGCTCCAAAAATTAGCTCACATTGTTTGAACTGACAGCAAAAAACTTAGTTTTTGATGGCTAGAGGTACAGTAGGCGTTCACAGTACACAGAACCGTAAGTGTCGGCCTGTATAGGCTCCAAAAATTAGCTCACATGGTTTGAACTGACAGCAAAGAACTTAGTATTTGGTGGCTGGAGGTACATTAGGCATTCACAGAAAAAATAATTGTCGGCCCTGAAAGTCCCCTAAAATTTGCCATTCAATGGACATGAAATGCCTTTTATGCCGCTGTATGTAGCGAAGACAAGGACCAGGAATTGTTGTGGGTGGAGGAATTTTGATGAAACCTGGTCTACTGGTCACATGTGTTGAATTCCTCAGAGATCCATGCCTCATTCATTTTTATAAATGTGAGGTAGTCTACACTGTCATGAGCTAGGCGAGTGTGCTTATCGGTCACGATTCCCCCTGCTGCACTGAACGTCCTTTCGGACAGGACACTGGACAGGGGGCAAGCCAACATTTCCATTGCAAATTGTGCAAGCTCTGGCCTGAGGTCAAGCCTGCCCACCCAGTAGTCCAGGGGTTCATCACTCCTCAGAGCGTCCACATCGGCAATTAACCCAATGTAGTCGGACACCTGTCGGTCTAGGCGTTCCCTCATGCTGGATCCGGATTACAGCTGTCGATGGTTCGGCTGAAAGAAGGATCTCACATCTGAAGTGACCAAGACATCTTCCAACCGCCCTCTTCTTGCAGGCGCTGTTGTATTGCTACCCGCAACTGTCTCTCTGTGACTGGACATTCCTCTGCCAGCGCACGCAAAAGCAGAATGCAGCATTTCCCGCAGCAAGGCCTGGAAGTGCTGCATTCTGACCGCCCTCTGTGATTGTGGTAACATTTCCGCTATTTTGTGTTTGTACCGGGGGTCTAAGTACGTTGCCACCCAGTACTGGTCCTTGGCCTTTATGCGTTTTATACGGGGGTCCCCCTTAAAACACTGCAGCATGTAGGCCCCCATTCCCACTAAACTGGAAGCTGTATAGCGGCCTGCTTCCAGCTCATCATCCAGGATAATGTCGTCCTCGTTCTCCTCCCCCTCCCCCCATCCACGGATAACACCAGGGATCCCAGAAAGGTTTAAAGCATGCTCTTCTTGCTCCTCCTCATCCCCCCCCAGCACCATCCTCCTCCTCTGACTCCTCTTCAGACTCCTGCTGTTGATTTGTCTCAGATGGAGTAGCACCCTCTGGGAATTCATCCAACATTGCGACTTCCTGATCTTCGTGCTCCTGCTCCTCGACGGCTTGATCAATGACACGATGCAATGCACGCTCCAGAAAGAAGGCGTAAGGTATGATGTCACTTATGGCGCCCTGGCCGTGACTGACCAGTTTGGTGATCTCATCGAATGGCTGCAGAAGTCTGCATGCGTCCCGCATGAGCAGCCACTGGTCAGGTGAAAAATACCCAAGCTCCCCACAACCTGTCCTGCCGCCGAGTTTGAACAGGTAGTCATTAACTGCAAGTTTCTGCTGGAGCAGCCTATCGAGCATATGCAACGTTGAGTTCCATCGCGTAGGACAGTCACAAATAAGACGTCTGAGGGGCAGTTTGTGTCGCCGCTGAATCTCAGCAAGGGGAGCCATGGCTGTGTAAGATCTTCGGAAATGGCCCAAGATTTTCCTGGACCCCAGGGTATTTGCCAACGAATCGCTGCACCACCAAGTTCAGGACGTGTGCCATGCATGGCACGTGTGTTATTTTGCCCTGTTTCAGAGCGCTCAGCAGATTGGCACCGTGGTCACACACCACTTTAACAACTGACAAATTCAGCGGTGTCGCCACTGATCTGCCTGTGAACGCAAAGCTGAAAGGAGTGCAGGACCAGTGTGGCTCTTGGCTTCCAGGCACAACAGACGCAGCACAGCATGGCAACATCTCACCTGGCATGTGGAATAGGTTCTGGGGATCTTGGGCGGCGCAGGAGAAGAGACGGTAGCAGCGGAAGAGGAGGAGTCAGCCAAGGAGGAGAGGGAGGATGATGGAGGAGAAGAAGAGGCAGGCCTGCTTGCAATCTGTGGCGGTACAACTAAATCTACACGGGTGCCACGGGTTACATGCTTAACGGCCGTCAGAAGGTTCACCCAGTGGGCAGTAAACGTGATATACCTTCCCTGCCCGTGTTTGCTAGACCTTGTGTCTGTGGTCAGATGTATCTTGGCACCAACACTGTGTGCCAAAGATATATTCACTTGCCGCTTAACATGGCCATACAGCTCTGGAATGCCCTTTTGCGAGAAATATTTCCTGCCTTGGATCTTCCATTGTGGTGTTCCAATGGCCACAAATTTACGAAAGGCCTCCGAGTCCACCAGTTGATATGGCAGTAGTTGGCGGGCTATCAGTTCCGACAAGCCAGCAGTCAAACATTGGGCAAGAGGGTTATCCGGCGTCATCATTTTTTTCAGCTCCAACATTTGGACCACAGAAGCCTGCCTTTTTCCAGAACAACGTGACAACGACATCATGGAAGGTGGAGTGGAGGGCAAATGAGAGGAGAAGGAGAAGGGGCTGGACGGTGAGAGCCTGGAGTGTGGCTTTGTGGGTTCAACTTCTGAAGGTGTTGCTCCCACTGGGGTCGCTGATGGGAGTTTAGGTGCCTTCTTAAGGCGGTTGTCCCTAGGTAAGTGTTGGGCTTACCGCGACTTATGCATTGACTGCAAAGGCTGCAGATAGCAACACTGTTGTCAGCAACGGACACATTAAAAAAAGCCCACACTGAGGAGCCATGTGACGGCGTCCTGGGAGTGACTGTACATGGTTGATGGCTCGCTCCTGATACATTTGCAGTCTGTTTTCTACCTCTTGTGCAATGCAAGTTCTGCCTGCCTCTCCTCCCTATCTGCCGGTCCATCTCTCCCTCTGAACTCCCTTCCTCTTCCTCTCTTGTGGACTCCCACGTGACGTCCATAGACTCGACATCATCCACGTCATCTTCCCCACCACTAACATTCGAGATCTCGGAGTAGGCAGCAACAGCGGGGACCAACCTCCTTGGGCTGATCTGGGTACTGTCGTCAGACTGCTGAGTGGTGGCTGTTGCTACCTCCTCTTCCTGATCCAATGCCAACAATGGCTGCACATCGCAAACCTCTTGTGATGGATCGGAAAATAATTCCAGTGACTCAAGTGGAGGGTATGTGCTGGTGGTGGTGGTGTCTTTGGGGGTGCACACAGCAGAGCGTTAAGAGGGTGCAGATAGAGAGGATGAGGAGGGTGCAGAAGAGGAAGGCTGAGTGACCCACTCAACCAAGTCTGGTGCGTCCTTTGTCGTAATTGCATGCGGCTTTTGAAACTTCGCAGTTAGGCTCCGGCCTACCGCTCCTGCCCTACCCCTACCACCCCTGCATACGTCTCTGCCTCTTCCTCTGCCTGTCATGTTCTTTAATTACCCTGTGACAAAAGTCTCAAGAGAATCGCAGTATATCTGGAAAAAGATAGATAACACTCCACTTCAATCTGTGCTATTGGGGGGCCACTGGTCTATTACACCAGTTCTACAAATAATTGGCCAGTAACTGTTGTCACTGTGTGTAGCACAGTCAACACAGCAAGAGAGGCCACATTTTTGCAGGACTAAAATACACTCTTAGAAAAGTATACTGTTAAATAACACCCGCTTCAATATGTGCTTTTGGGGGGCCACTGGTCTATCACACCAGTTGTTGAAAAAATTGGCCAGGGAGTTTGGTGCTGTGTGTATCAGACTTCACACAGCAACAGAGGCAATGTTGTTGCAGGACACAAATACACTTATAAAAGTAAACTCAGTCAGATAACACCCCACTTCAATATGTGCTATTGGGGGGCCACTGGTCTATCACACCAGTTCTACAAATAATTGGCCAGGGAGTTTGCCACTGTGTGTAGTGTTGCTGCAGAAACGCTCAGTCTCACCACCACACCTGTCACAATGCTGCACAGTGCACAATTATACTACTAATACACTATAATATGCTTTCTACAAAGTATATTATACTGTGGATTAACCCCCTCCCCCACCCCCCCCCCTTTTTAGTGCACTGCACAGCAATACCAAAAAATTTGCAGCCCTTTAAATGACTTTTGTGCACATTGACAGATCGATTTGTGTGTGACTGCAGCTGATCTCTAACTGTCCCTACAGCAACCACAGGATACCTCTCCCTATAGTAAAGAGACTGTAATAGACACTAAAACGACATTGGAGCACTTTTCATGACTTTTGTGGACATTGACACAGCGATTTGTGTGTGACTGCAGCCGATCTCTAACTGCCCCTAAAGCAACCACAGGATACCTCTCCCTAAGCTCAAAAGATACTAGACCTATACCGAAATACCAGCCCTCAAAAGGACTTTTGTGGACATTGACAGAGCGATTTGTGACTGCAGCCGATCTCTAACTGCCCCTAAAGCAACCACTGGATACCTCTCCCTAAGCTCAAAAGATACTAGACCTATACCGAAAAATACCAGCCCTGGAAAGGACCTTTGTGGATCTTCACAGCGCTATATGTGTCTAGCAAACTCTCCCTGACGAGCACAGCAGACCTCTCCTTACACTGGCAGAAAGCGGAATGTGAAATGGCCGCCAGATCTGGTCTATTTATAGGGTAGGGGGACTGTCCATGTGCTGGAATGTTTCAATTGGCTGTCCCATTCCACCTGACGGCTGTGTCATGGGTCAAAGTTCTCCCCAATGAAAACAAATATGGCCGCCGCGAACGACGCCATGTGTTCGCAAATTTGGCGGGTAGCGAACAAGCAAAATTTGCCGCGAACCGCAAGGCCATCTCTAGTAATCAGTGCTAAAAATATGCACTGTTACTGTATTAATGACACTGGCAGGGAAGGGGTTAACACTGTTGGTGATCAAGGGGTTAAATGTATGCCTCATGCTTAGTGACGTGTGTGTGGGGGGAGGGGGGTTCTGTGACACAGCTATGCTGAATCCTGTGACCTCTCCCTGTCTGTCACAGAGAAGATCTGCCTGCTTTGTTTACACAAGCGGGCGGATCTTCTCACACTTTCCATGACGATCGGGGAAGAGAGACGGCAATTGCTGCCTCTCCTCCTCTGGCCCGACTCCCGCTTTGTCTAAACTGGCTGACCGTTCTCCTTCTTGATCTATATAGGATCACAGGTCTCTATGGTCATTTCAGAAGCCACACCCCCATACCGTTAGAATCACTCCCCTAGGCTCAGATTTAACCCCTTGATCACCCACTGGGTTAACCCCTTCCCTGCCAGTGTCATTATTACAGGAACAGTGCATATTTTTAGCACTGATTACTGTAATAATGTGACTGGTCCCCCCCAAAAGCGTCAAAAATGTCAGTCAAGGGTCCGATCTGTCCGCCGCAATGTCGCAGGCCCGCAAAAATCGCAGATCGCCGCCATTTCTAGTAAAAAAAACCCAGTAAAAATGACATAAATCTTTCACGTAGTTTGTAGATGGGATAACTTTTGCGCAAACCAATAAAAAATACGCTTATTGCGATTTTTTTTTTTTACCAAAATTATGTAGTAGAAAACAAATTGGCCTAAAATGTTAAAAAAAATTTGATTTTTACATTTGTTATATAGCAGAAAGTGAAAAATATTGTTTTTGTTTTTTCAGAATTGTCGCTCTTTTTTTGTTTATAGCGCAAAATATAAAAATCGCACAGGTGATCAAATAATACCAAAAGAAAGCTCTGTTTGTGGGGGGAAAAAAGGACATCAATTTTTTTTTTTTAAGTAGAGCGTCGCACGACCGCGCAATTGTCCGTTAAAGTAAGTAAGTAACGCAGTGCCGAATCGCAAAATATGGCCTGCTCATTAAGGGGGCAAATCCTTCCGGTCCAGAGGTGGTTAAGTAAGCCTCCTATTTTCGGGATGTGTGATAGAATGATAGACGTGAATACCGTTTGTTCTAAGAAGGTTTTACCATTCTAGGTACTATTTGAAGCAAGACATATGTGGCGCTCAGGGAAGGTGGATGAGCTGCCTCTGATGATGACGTGCAGCTGTTTCTCCGGATGGATGGAAAGGCAGATGGAGATGTTCCATATGGCTGCCCTTTATTGAGGTTTGCTAGCTCTGCTGGCGATGGACGGTCCACCTGGGGAAGCCTGCAGACTTAGAAGTACACTCGAAAACTTAAAATTGAAGTCATTTCACTCCATACTGTTCCTTGGGAATTTACAAAGCTACAAAGTAGAAATGTTCAGCAAATCTATAAAAAAAAGAAAATCTAGTTTTAACCACTTGCCAACCGCCTTTTATATATATTGCGGCAGGCTGGCTTGGCTGCGCGGATCGCCGTACCTGTACGGCGGTTCGTGGGAGCACTCCTGGGGGGGGGGGGGGGGCGAGAGAGAATGACGGCCTGCTGTTGTAAACACAGCAGACCGTTGTTCTCTCTGGAATGAACACAGAGCCCCTGTGATCCTCCTATATAGGAACACAGGTCTCTGTGTTCATTCACAAGGCTCACACTTAACCCTTTGATCGCCTCCAATGCAGAGATTAGCGTGCGTGCCCCCAATGCAGCCAGTGACCAGTGCGATGTCCCCAATGCAGAGATTAGCGTGCGTGCCCCCAATGCAGCCAGTGACCAGTGCGATGTCCCCAATGCAGAGATTAGCGTGCGTGCCCCCAATGCAGCCAGTGACCAGTGCGATGTCCCCAATGCAGAGATTAGCGTGTGTGCCCCCAATGCAGCCAGTGACCAGTGCGATGTCCCCAATGCAGAGATTAGCGTGCGTGCCCCCAATGCAGCCAATGACCAGAGCGATGTCCCCAATGCAGAGATTAGCGTGCGTGCCCCCAATAAAGCCAGTGACCAGTGCGATGTCCCCAATGCAGAGATTAGCGTGCGTGCCCCCAATGCAGCCAGTGACCAGTGCGATGTCCCCAATGCAGAGATTAGCGTGCGTGCCCCCAATGCAGCCAGTGACCAGTGCGATGTCCCCAATGCAGAGATTATCGTGCGTGCCCCCAATGCAGCCAGTGACCAGTGCGATGTCCCCAATGCAGAGATTAGCGTGCGTGCCCCCAATGCAGCAAGTGACCAGTGTCATTATTACAGTAAATTATATTTTTAGCACTGATTACTGTAGTAATGTCAATGGTCCCCCAAAAGTGTCAAAAATGTCAGGGGTCCGATCTGTCCGCCGTAATGTCGCAGTGCCACTAAAAATCGCAGATCGCCACCATTACTACTAAAAAAAAAAAAAAAAAAATGACATAAGGAACCAGCGCTGCTCAGTTCCAAAGATTGCACTTACAGGAAAAAACGAAGATGCAAGTTCTGTCTGGAGAGCAGTGGCTGTTGTGATTGACAGCGCGACTCCTCCTTCGCTCTGACGCGCTTTTGCTTTGAAGCAAATCCCCCCCCCCCCCTACCCTGTCACACACGAGGGTGGATTCCAACATAGCACTCCCTTTGGTTATCTACAGAGATCCCTTTGGATTCATATTCTGTCTATCTGCCCTATATCTACTTAAAGCTGGTAAGCGGTGAATTCACCAGGTGATGGGATTTTCACGTCACGTTCGTTGATTTGCAGCAGCACTTGGTTTTCTCACGGCCACCAGTGATTATTTTTGGAATTTACATGAACACTGGACTTTATTTGCACATTCATCTATTTAGCTTTTTTCTGGTGGAGTTGTTCATGGAAAACACATTATATTGATTTGCAAGAGAAACCGGAGACTTTGTTCACTCACATTTTCATTTGTTTTAAATTGTTTCAAATTGTTTGTACACCATTTTGTATGCATGATTGACATTGTTCATTTTATTGCAATTTAGTAGCGCACCAGACTTTTTTACACTATGTCATTTATACACCTTTGGTAGCAGCACACTTACATTTATCAGCGCACTTTTTCATTTATATAAGTCTGGACTATTATCTGGACTGAGCTTTTCGTTTGACGTAAGCATTGACGTTTTCCTGTCCGCCAATCAGTGGAATGTATCGTGTGACGCCAGTAGCTCCACCCTAACCGTACCGTACCATTTCCTATGGCCCTACATCTGAAGGAGGACCACGAATGGTGCGGATTGGTTCGGTTGTATGGGCCACTTTCATAATGGAAACACTCAAAATAGCGTACCGTACCATACCGAACCGACCCGATCCGCTCAGTGGAAACGAGGCATTGAGTTTAATTACCAACTTGATCAGCCACAGAACCTGTGTAATCAATGTGTGTCCTGGTTTAAAGGGATGAGGTGGCAACCCTAGTCAGCATAGCAAGACATTTTGGACAAGTTCATGGTCCCAACTTTGTGGGAACAGTTTTGGGGATGGCCCATTCCTGTTCCAACATGACTGCCCACCAGTGCACAAAGACATGGATGAGCGAGTTTGGGGTGGAGGAACTTGACTGGCCTGCACAGTCCTGACCTCAACTCGATAGAACACCTTTGGAAATAATTAGAGCTGTTGTGCAGTGTGGTATAAAATCTGATTATTTTAATTTATTACTAAAAGGCGGTATCTGAAATATCAATAGAATTATGACGCAGTGCCTCCAGCCGATTACGGCAAATAATTTAATAGCTAAGAAAAACCCAATCAATTTTGTTCAGACAAACAATAGTATACCACAGCAATTTTCCTGAGTTTTTGGAGCTTATGGTGATTTCTTACCAATATATAAATATCTCCCAATTAAGTTAATAAATATAATTTATTAAAATACGAGTATAATTATATATTTACATACAAAACTAAATTTACTGGTGATTCATATTCCATACACAATATCAAAAATATGTTGCACAGATACAATGTAATTAGAAATCAATTTTTGAAACCGAAAACAGAATTAGATATAACCCGATAGAAAGTAAAATTTACTGTGAATTAAAATATTAAAAACAAAATGCCTGACCACTCTTTAGGCAGTTTCTCACTTTCCGCGGCCGTAGGAAAGAAAGAAGCTTATCTTAAAGAGCAACACCCTATTATACCCAATACACTTAAATTCAATAATCTGCTAAATTAGTCTTAACTCTAGACAAACAATTTAAATTCATAAAATCAATTGTTTCAGTGGAAAAAGAAAAATTAACATATAGAGTTGCTCTACCCAATGTAGATTATCATAAAAACTTAAAACAGTACCATACAGTTCCTACTATCTTGGAAACAAATGGGTTAAGGAAAAATTATTAAGTCTATCTCTCACCACTCCTTCCAAGGAAAAATGTTCAAAGTATGGTGGTTCGTCTCAACAGCAAGAAATCAGCAAGTGGGCAGTGTGGTCAATGGCAGCAGTCCTTTCCTGTGTCCTTCCTTAGGTGTGTTCTTTAGGGTTTTTTTTTTTTTTTTTTTTTTCCGTCGTCCAATCTCCCTATCTCAACTGGGTTTTCCTTTTTATTTGGTATAGAACAAAGGACTATTAAAATTACCATAAGTTAAACCCAGAGGGAGTAACTTCATCCCCATTGGTAGGGCTATCTTACTCTATAACTGGTGATGTCATTGGTCAACACCTCTACCCAGTATATTAAAATTAAATGATGATTTCTTTATATTAAGACTATCATAAAGCAACATAATATCTATCCATACTCCTATCCTTTATACATGTCCATCTAATATCCATCATGTATCTAAGTAAACATTGGTGTCAGTGGGAGGAATAGTGCCCCATCATTGGTGTCAGTGGGAGGAATCGTGCCCATCATTGGTGTCAGTGGGAGGAATAGTGCCCCATCATTGGTGTCAGTGGGAGGAATAGTGCCCCATCATTGGTGTCGGTGAGAGGAATAGTGCCCCATCATTGGGGTCACTGGGAGGAATAGTGTCCCATCATTGGTATCAGTGGGAGGAATAGTGCCCCATCATTGGTGTCAGTGGGAGGAATAGTGCCCCATCATTGGTGTCAGTGGGAGGAATAGTGCCCCATCATTGGTGTCGGGGAGAGGAATAGTGCCCCATCATTGGTATCAGTGGGAGGAATAGTGTCCCATCATTGGTATCAGTGGGAGGAATAGTGCCCCATCATTGGTGTCAGTGGGAGGAATAGTGCCCCATCATTGGTGTCAGTGGGAGGAATAGTGCCCCATCACTGGTGTCACTGGGAGGAATAGTGCTCCATCATTGGTGTCAGTGGAAGGAATAGTGCCCCATCACTGGTGTCACTGGGAGGAATAGTGCTCCATCATTGGTATTAGTGGGAGGAATAGTGCCCCATCATTGGGGTCACTGGGAGGAATAGTGCCCCATCATTGGTGTCACTGGGGGGAATAGTGTCTGACTGTTATACTTTATACATGTCCATCTAATATCCATCATGTATCTAAGTAAAGATTGGACCTGGTGACTCCATTGAATTAAGAATATTACTAATACAATATATATATATATTGATTGGAAATAACTGATTTACCCATATACTTTACATTTAGTAGCAGTAAGAATGATGTAGATACATAGACAGTTATATATATATATATATATATATATATATATATATATATATATATATATATATATATATATATATATATTGCTACACCACAACTTGTATATGTAACTTTTCTACACATGGGTTATTTCCAATCAGAATATTATCCATTAAGGGATTATTATGTTAACAACAATACATTCATGATTTGGGACTGGATTATAAAATATGTGAGAATTTCTGACCATTTGACACTACTATATAATAGATATAATGTACTTCTCAATAGAAGATTGTCATAACATCATAAGTTCCACAACCCCCTTTTGTATATGATGGGACAAGGATGTTGTATAAGTTTATGATTATATGAAATTCATTTGAGGATGCAGTTCTCATCAGTCTGTTTCTTTAATACCATTTAGTTTTCAATGGACAATTGTCTGTATGACACAATCTTTACCCCCGTGTGTGTGTAGGTGAATGAATTACAGACTCTAGTCTTTGTTCCAGCAGTTTTCCGTTTGTTTGTCTTCTCATGGTTCAAACAATAGTTTATCTGCTAGTGGATGATCATTGATATCAGTGGGAGGAATAGTGCCCCATCATTGGTGTCAGTGGGAGGAATAGTGCCCCATCATTGGTGTCAGTGGGAGGAATAGTGCTCCATCTTTGGTGTCAGTGGGAGGAATAGTGCCCCATCACTGGTGTCACTGGGAGGAATAGTGCTCCATCTTTGGTGTCAGTGGAAGGAATAGTGCCCCATCATTGGTGTCAGTGGGAGGAATAGTGCCCCATCATTGGTGTCAGTGGGAGGAATAGTGCCCCATCACTGGTGTCACTGGGAGGAATAGTGCTCCATCTTTGGTGTCAGTGGAAGGAATAGTGCCCCATCATTGGTGTCAGTGGGAGGAATAGTGCCCCATCACTGGTGTCACTGGGAGGAATAGTGCTCCATCTTTGGTGTCAGTGGAAGGAATAGTGCCCCATCATTGGGGTCACTGGGAGGACTGTTGGTGATGGTGTCAGTGGAAGAAATGGTGCTTCATCATTGCTGTTAGTGGGAGGAGGAATAGTGCTCCATATCAGTAGGAGGAACAGTGCTCCAAGGGCCTGATAAAGGCAAGCAAAGGGCTGCATTTGGCCCCGGGGCCGCAGTTTGGAGACCACTACTTTAAAGTAAACACTGCAAAAGTACTGTAACTCAAAATAACATTTGCATCAACTGCACTGTATTTTTCCTTTAATTGAAAGCGGTTCTGAAAAATAAAAAAAATGTGATTGGACACTTTACACATAAAGTCACCCTCATTCTGCTGGATGCATATTAATTGACCATTTGCGTTCTTTAAATAATCCCCCCCCCCCCCAAAAGGTCAGCTTCCTTTGGCTGTTCATGACAGGTACACTTGAATTGCTCATGCCAGCTTTAGATGAGAAGTTAGTGAAGACTTTGCCATGCGGTATTCTTAGAAGACAAAATGTCCAATTTTCACAGCAATAAAGTGCCAGAGAGTGGGGACAAAATACAACTATTTTCTGTGATTTGCCTGAAAGTATACGCCGCTGTATAAAACATGTTATTACGGCAGCATTTCGTGTCCGTCATCCCAGAATGTCCTCTTAAAAAATGTGTTTAATGGCACCAGGGAGTCAGGAAATTATTTCTAGAGACATCCAGGGACACTGATGAAAATAATTCAAACCACATATATATGTGTATTTATGTTTAAAGTGCACCTGTTATTATTTTTTTAGCAGATCAATACCGAAAATGGTAGGAGAGGTAGACATGACCCTGAGCTCTTTCAATGATGAAGGTTTTAGAGTATTACTGTTAACTGAGAAGTGCCTCTTTGGTCTCCTTATCAGTACAAAAAAAAGCCAGAATTTTAGGTTTCTACATACACTTTAATTTATAGCCTCAGGATTGATCTATAGCACCACCTACAGATGAAATATGGTATTGAAATGCAACCATAAGCCACCATTCATACGTAAACACAAGCAAAGCCAGGCTATTTAGTCTTGTTTTTTGCTAACTTTTACGTATGACTTGGTTATGCTCACATGTAGGGGTCTTTTCAGGGCTGCTGTTAGAAATCATGGGGCTCCATACAGCCTACCTGACAACCCCCCCCCCCCCCTCCTGGCTGCAGGTGACTGAGGACATAGATTTATCAGCCCTTTTCTCTGTAGCCTCAGCTGCATAGATGAATGAATTGGAATCTGAGGCTTTTTGCTCATTCATAACTGAAGCAAAGTAAACACATTGCTTACTATGCTTCAGCGATGAATGGACACAGGAGTGATTGGTACCGGCTGGAAGTGACTGGGGACATAGATTTATCAGCCCTTTTCTCTGTAGCCTCAGCTGCATAGGTGAATGAATTGGAATCTGAGGCTTTTTGCTCATTCATAACTGAAGCAAAGTAAACACATTGCTTACTATGCTTCAGCGATGAATGGACACCGGAGTGATTGGTACCGATCACTCACTGTGTTCATTCAGGAAAGGAAGGGGCCAATAATTGATATATTTACTGGCCCATTTCCCCTGCTGTCTATCCGGAAACATCACCCTGTGTGCCTGCAACAACTGCGGCAGGAGAGGAGGAAAGCCAGCAGCGCTGCGGGGGAAAGGGGCACACAGGGGGGCAGATGGAAGGGATGCATGTGCTAGAACCAATCCGCCTGCAGTGAAGTCAGGGGGAAAGAGGAGGAGAATCTGGTAGCACTGCATGGGGAGGCAGAAGAGGATTGGTGTTTGCAATAAGACAGTACAGCCGATCCTCCTGCTCAGCAGGAGCCTAGGACCCCCTTTTGAACTGATGGGGCCTGGGCCCAGTATAGGAGGGCTGCCTGTACTGCCTTATCAGCGGCCTTGGGTCTATTTACAAAACATTTGTTGGATGACTGTCAGGCACAATCGTGCAAGCTGCATGAATTTTGCCATAATTCCTGTAATTGATTCATTCCTATCATCATCAGCTCCATCTAGTGATCAAAATGTGGTATCTCTAACTCTAACTGAGTTAGTTCAGAAAACTATACCATGTTTTGACAACTAGATGGAGCTGATGATCATAGGTAATATAGGCATACCCCGCTTTAAGTACACTCACTTTAAGTACACTCTCGAGTAAGGACACAGCTTGTTCAGCTTGGCATGACACTACTCCCGGTTTTTAACATTGGCGTCTATAAGAAATCTTGGTCAGCTTGACATGGTACTACTCCCAAACCATAAGCGACAGGGATACCAAACTTAGGGAGCACCGAGAGGGGACCAATGACTACAACATATCCTGTTTGTGGCTGGCCAGCTTGCCTAGGTAATCTACTATGTCATAGTCCTGGATCTCCTTAACATGCTCCCCAAGTTTGGTGTCCTTGTCACATGGTTTGGGAGCAATGCCATGTCAAGCTGACCAAGTTTTCCTATGGAGCTAGTGTATTTACATGCATTGAGAAATGAAAAAAGGTATTGCTTCACTTTAAGTACATTTTCGTTTTACATACATGCTCTGGTCCCATTGTGTACTTAAAAGTGGGGTATGCCTGTACTCTATTACAAAAATTGCAAGTAAAATACATGCACCACTACCAGCCTAAGCCACTGATACAAGGCAGGATAGATTTATGTTTTCCTGTTGTTTACGCAAAATTCTGACCCTACCATCTGAATGACGCAGCTGAAATCGAGACTCATCAGACTAGGCAATGTTTTTCCAATCTTCTATTGTCCAATTTTGGTGAGTCAGTGTGAATTGTAGCCTCAGTTTTCTGTTTTTAGCTGAAAGGAATGGCACCCGGTGTGCGTTCAGAGATGGAATTCTGCATACCTTGGATGTAATGAGTGGTTATTTGAAATACTGTTGCCTTTCTATTATCTCAAACCAGTCTACCCATTCTCCTTTGACATCAACAAGGCATTTTCTTCCAAACAACTGCCCCTCACTGGATATTTTTTTCTTTTTCAGACCATTCTCTGTAAACCTGAGAGATGGATAGGGTGGCATGGAACCACCAGATTGAGTGACTTTTGAATGTTGTGAATTGCGGGGTGGGTGTAAACTGGGGGGTGTTATCTGAGGGCCCATATAGGTATGTTTTAGTGTATGGTACTAGGTTTCTGTGGATGTGAGGGCACATGATGTGCGTTGTGAATGACAGTGTTGAGGCGGATGTGTGATATTTGTGGGATAGTGGGCCTCCAAGGAGTCAGTGGGGTTGATGTATAGCAATTCATGGGCCTCCTCTGATTACCTGCAGACAGTCACTTAGGGGTAGTTCACACATTCATCCTTACTCCCAATGGCTCGTTACTCAAACAGTCCAGGGGTTTTGGTTTTTGGTATTTATTGTGGAACTTGGATGGGAGAAGGGAATAGTGGGATACTCAAGCTTGAACTATTTACAGTTGATAAGGACAACTCTCATTTAGCCTCACCAGGTTACTTGTGGAAGTAGTCACATTGCTTTAACCACACTGCAACGTATATGGAAAGGGTTAAGTCTTCTTGCTCTCTCTCTGTCTCTCCAGCAACAGACCTGGTAAACTACATTATCTTCAGGACACTCGCTAGCATCCCCTTTACTGACACCCTTCCACTGACTCTTCTAGCTGGAGCGATGGCTCCCCTCAGGACAGGCCCCTTGACACAGATCTGTACTCACTGTATGCAGAATCAGATCATTTCCAGTGTATCCATGTCAGGGTGCCAGGAAATCAGACCACACAGAGATGTAGGTTAAATAAAGCAGTTTATTGGAGCAAGCAACAATAAATGCACAACAAGAGAAAGGAGCGAGATCAGGAACAGCCAGGGTCAAGCCCAGAAGCGGGTAGTCCTCCAAGCCGGGGTTGAGTCCAGAAGCGGGTAGTCATACAAGCTGGGGTCAAGCTGAGAAGTGGGTAGTCATCCAAGCCGGGGTCGAGTCCAGAAGCGGGTAGTCATCCAAGCCGGGGTCGAGTCCAGAAGCGGGTAGTCATCCAAGCCGGGGTCGAGTCCAGAAGCGGGTAGTCATCCAAGCTGGGGTCGAGCTGAGAAGCGGGTAGTCATCCCAAACCGGGGTCGAGGCCAGAAGCGGGCAGTCATCCAAGCCGGGGTCGAGTCCAGAAGTGTGTATTCTGCCAATGCCAGGTCATCTGCCAATGCGGGGTCGAGAGCCAGGAGAGTCGTCAGCCAAGCCCAGTCAGACATGGAGGAATATGGAGAACAGAAGACTGCTAGCAGTAATGCACCTTGGAGCACAAAAGCAAGGGCAAGGACTGCAACCCATCAGGTGATTGATATAGTTGAATGTGTCCAGGAGTGGTACTAGAAGACTCCAAACATTTCCACTTGTAACAACGCGATGAATCTGCTCCATATAGATTGGTGTCAAAACAGTGCATTGGACCATAAAGATAAAGAAAGGCTCCACATATCGTAAAACTGTATCTCCAAAATGTATTTTAAAAAGTAGAAAACTTACATCATTCCCAATAATCAAGCACTTGTAGCATCATCCAGTACACAAGATGGCCTGAATGGTAAGAAACCCAACACGTTTCGTCTTCAAAGACATCATCTGATTTGGCAAGTGGTTAAAGAGCTGGGGGTGGTTGTGCCGGAAAGGGGTTTTAAAAGTATAAGCTGGAATTCAGCTTTATTTCATTGGCAAACTGGGTTGTCAACCATCTGTAAATTTACGGACAGTCTGTGAAAGTCGTTTCATTTACAAATTGTCTGTAATTGCCCATAAGAAAAAAAAAAAATAGCTGGGCTTGTGTAGGCTCAGGCAAGAGTGGTGACATCATGGTGCTGCTTGGCACATTTTATAAATTGCAGCACGACTGGAGGGGGACTCTCCCTGTCAGAACAGCGTTCTGCCTTGTTTACATAGGTAGATCACCTCTCTGCCTCTCCCTGGGATTATCCAAAGCCACCTTCTGTGCTCCAATCCTCAATGTGACAACCTTCCCCCACTTGTAAAAATGACTGCATACCAGAAAATATGGACTCAGTTACCCATACAGGAAGACTCCAAATGTTTCCACACGTAACAACGGGATGAATGCGCTCCACATAGATTGGTGTCAAAACAGTGCGTTGGACCATAAAGAAAGGCTCTATATAGCGTAAAACTGTATCTCCAAAATGTATTTAAAAAGTAGAAAACCCTCATCATTCCCAATAAACAAGCGCTTGTAATGTCATCCAGTATACAAGATCATATCGCAATAGCCTGAATTGTAAGAAACCCAACGCGTTTCGTCTTCAAAGACATCATCTGATTTGGCAAGTGGTTAAAGAGCTGGGGGTGGTTGTGCCGGAAGGGGGTTAAAAAATGTGAGCTGGAATTCAGCTTAAATTCATTGATCAACTGGGTTGCCACCTGTCCGTAAATTTACAGACAGTCTGTGAAAATCGTTTGATTTACAAACAGTCCATAAAAAGTCCTTTGCGGACAATGGGTGCCCGTAAAGAAAATTAGCTGGGCTTGTGCATGCTCGGACAGGCTCAGGCAGGCGTGATGAAATCATGGGGCTGCTTGGCACCTTTTATAAATTACAGCGGGACTAAAGGGGGACCTGGCCCGGAACTTGGGAGCAGGAGCGCCGCCAGCTACCACCCACTTCCCGGGAACTGTCACCAAGTGACCATAATAAGACTGTTTACCGGACTCCTGTGTATTCATTCATTCCTCCTATTCCTCCTACATTTGCTCCTGATATTTGCAGCGAAAACTGTAATTTTGGCTAACTTTTTGAACTGTCAGTAAAAGTTTGGCTCTGTCAGTAAATGTTTGGTGTCATGTCAGTAAATTTCACTTTGGCAAGCTGGCAACCTTGTTAGTCAAGTCCATCCAAAGCTAGTCCATCTAACACTACCTTCTCCCCAGATTGGCAATTCTTCTGTCAAAGAGTGGCTTCTTGTGCTCCACCATCCAGAATTGAAAGACCCTAAGACAGGAAGTGTTACTGGCCAAATCACCAGGTGAAAATAAAGGAAACCAACCTTAAAAAAAAAGAAAACAAATGCAGCCATCACATCTAATGTTTGGTGAGTTGCAATATACTGTACAATCACCAGCCACTTTATTAGGTACACCTGTTCAATTGCTTGGTAACACAAATTGCTAATCAGCCAATCACATGGCAGCAACTCAGTTGCATCTAGATGTGCTGAAGACGATTTGCTGAAGTTCAAACTGAGCATCAGAATGGGGAAGAAAGAGGATTTAAGTAAATTTGAACGTGGCATGGTTGTTGGTGCCAGATGGGCTGGTCTGAGTATTTCAAAAACTGCTGATCTACTGGGATTTTCACACACAACCTTCTCTCGGGTTTAAAGAGAATGGTGGGAAAAAGAGAAAATATCCAGTGAGCGGCAGTTGTGTGGAGGAAAATGCCTTGTTGATGTCAGAGGAGAATGGGCAGACTGGTTCCAGATGATAAAAAGGCAACAGTAACTCAAATAGCTACTCGTTACAACCAAGGCATGCAGAATACCAACTCTGAATGCACAATACATCGAACCTTGATAAACAAGTAAAAGGGGTGTGAAGGCGATTGATTTAGGGTGGTGTTTGAACACTTCTGACAATTTATCTGCTGCCTTTGAATTTTAAAAGTGTCTACACGATTAAAAATTATAAATGTAAAAGGGTGGGGTCGCTGATAAATGAAGTGTATATAATAAAGTGTGGATGCTCCAACCGTGCATATAAAGTGTTGTACACTAAATAGATTGCTTAGGTGCTCATGACATAAAATTATGACACACAGAATAATCACAATAAATAATCACATTAAATAATTATGCGCAGTGATGTACAATTCTGGATGTCCAGGCATCAATGAATCATATGGTTTTAGGTGTCCTGGTATGGTGAGGTGACTGTGGATCTAAAGTGCTTGGTGTGCTCAATAGCAATCAAATCACAATAAAGAATCAATAAGAACTAATACAAAATAGTACAAGGCAAAATAATTCAAAGTGAAGTGACAAGTGCAGTATCTTGTTAAAATATTATATAAAGGACTGATTAACCGTGCAGGTGATAGAATTTTCAACGCTAGTAACACGTGTGTTACTATATTTGAACATATAGGTGACCACTATGGCAGTGCTGTATTTTGGCCTAGACCGACAAGGCCCAGGCCTAGGGCGGCACTTTTCAGGGGGGCAGAAAAAAAGCTGCCCCTCCACCTGAGACTCTTTTGGCCACTTGTTGCTAGACCCGCTTCTCTCACCCCCCTTTCTCTCTCTCTCTCTCTCTCACCCCTCTCTCTCTCTCACCCCCCCTCTCTCTCTCTCACCCCCCTCTCTCTCTCTCACCCCCCTCTTTCTCTCTCTCACCCCCTCTCTTTCTCTCTCTCACCCCCTCCTCTTTCTCTCTCTCACTCACCTCCCTTCTCTCTCTCTCTCTCTCTCTCTCTCACACCCCTCTCTCTCACCCCTCTCTCTCTCACCCCCTCTCTCTCACCTCTCCCTCCTCTCTCTCTCACCCCCCTTTATCTCACCCCCATCTCTCTCTCACACCCCCCATCTCTCTCTCTCACCCCCCCCCTCTCTCTCTCTCTCTCTCTCTCTCTCTCTCACACCCCTCTCTCTCCCCCCTCTCTCTTATCCCCCCCTCTCTCTCATCCCCCCCTCTCCCCCTCACCCCCTCTCTCTCATCTACCCCCTCTCTCATTCTGTCTGTCTCTCTCTCTCTTTCTCTCTCACTCCCCCTCTCTCTCTTTCTCTCACCTCCTCTCTCTCTCTCTCACCCCCTCTCATTCCCTCTCTCTCTCTCTCTCACCCCCTCTCATTCCCTCGCTCTCTCTCCCTCACTCCCTCACCCACCCCCTCTCTCACTGTCTCTCATCCCCCTCTCTCTCTCTCCCTTCCTCACCCACCCCCTCTTTCTCTCCCACTCCCCCCCCCCCTCGTGAGATCTCAGGTATTCATGCTGTGACTTGTAGTCCTTCAATTTTGGAGGTAGTCACATCCGTTAAAAAGAAAGGAGTGGGGCAAATATACATAGGAGGGGGAGGGGGGGCACCCAATTTTAGTCTTGCCTAGGGCAGCACAAAACCAAAATACACCACTGCACTATGGTGGATTTATAGGTGACCACTATGGTGGATTTATAGGTGACCACTATGGTGGATTTATAGGTGACCACTATGGTGGATTTATAGGTGACCACTATGGTGGATGTATAGGTGACTACTATGGTGGATTTATAGGTGACCACTATGGTGGATTTATAGGTGACCACTATGGTGGATTTATAGGAGACCACTAAGGTAGATTTATAGGAGACCACTATGGTGGATTATAGGTGAACACTATGGTGGATTATAGGTGAACACTATGGTGGATTTATAGGTGACCACTATGGTGGATTTATAGGTGACCACTATGGTGGATTTATAGGTGACCACTATGGTTGATTTAAAGGTGACCACTATGGTGGATTTATAGGTGACCACTATAGTGGATTTATAAGTGACCACTATGATGGATTTATAGGTGACCACTATGATGGATTTAGAGGTGACCACTATGGTGGATTTATAGGTGACCACTATGGTGGATTTATAGGTGACCACTATGATGGATTTAGAGGTGACCACTATGGTGGATTTATAGGAGACCACTATGGTGGATTTATAGGAGACCACTATGGTGGATTTATAGGAGACCACTATGGTGGATTTATAGGTGACCGATATGGTGGATTTATAGGTGACCACTATGGTGGATTTATAGGAGACCACTATGGTGGATTTTTAGGTGACCACTATGGTGGATTTATAGGTGACCACTATGGTGGATGTATAGGTGACTACTAAGGTGGATTTATAGGAGACCACTATGGTGGATTATAGGTGAACACTATGGTGGATTATAGGTGAACACTATGGTGGATTTATAGGTGACCACTATGGTGGATTTATAGGTGACCACTATGGTGGATTTATAGGTGACCACTATGGTGGATGTATAGGTGACTACTATGGTGGATTTATAGGAGACCACTATGGTGGATTTATAGGTGACCACTATGGTGGATTTATAGGTGACCACTATGGTAGATTTATAGGTGACCACTATGGTGGATTTATAGGTGACCACTATGGTGGATTTATAGGAGACCACTATGGTGGATTTATAGGTGACCACTATGGTGGATTTATAGGTGACCACTAAGGTGGATTTATAGGAGACCACTATGGTGGATTATAGGTGAACACTATGGTGGATTTATAGGTGACCACTATGGTGGATTTATAGGTGACCACTATGGTGGATTTATAGGTGACTACTATGGTGGATTTATAGGTGACCACTATGGTGGATTTATAGGTGACCACTATGGTGGATTTATAATACAATTAGTGACTTTCTATCATGAAGATGGTCACTCAAGTGACCTAACAGTCCATATAGTGATGTTTCAAAAGGTGGGTAATAGTTATATCCAGGTGTTCCAGCACATGATCCTTGTGGGCTAGGTGACAATAATTGAATGCTCATCAGAGGTAGGTGGGTCACACAGACTATGCGGGCTTTATGTATACAAGTATGGCCACTCCTTCCCCTCTTTCCTTATTGGGTTTATATGGATCATACACTTGGAAACTCCTTGGGGCATCAGGGGGTTAAATCATCACTTCTCCAATATAAGGTCAAAATGAGCACCTAAGCAATTTATTTTATTGTGTACAGCACTTTATATGCACGGTTGGAGCATCCACACTTTATTATATACACTTCATTTATCAGCACCCCCACCCTTTTACATCGAACCTTGAAGAGGATGGGCTACATCAGCAGAAGACAACACACCGGGTGCCACTCCTGTCAGCTAAAAACTGGAAACTGAGGCTACAATTCACACAGGCTCACCAAAATTAGACAATAGAAGATTGGAAAAATGTTGGCTGGTCTGACGAGTGTGGATTTCACCTGTGACATTCAGATAGTAGGGTCAGAATTTGGCGTAAACAACATGAAAGCATGGATCCATCCCGCCTTGTATCAACGGTTCAGGCTGGTGGTGTAATGGTGTGGGGGATATTTTCTTGGCACACTTTGGGTACCAATTGAGCATCGTTTAATCACCATGGCCTACCTGAGTATTGTTGCTGACCATGTCCATCCCTTTATGACTACAGTGTCCCCATCTTCTGATGGCTCCTTCCAGCAGGATAAGGCACCATGTCACAAAGCTCCAATCATCTCACCACTGGTTTCTTCACCATGACAATGAGGTCACTGTCCTCCAATGGCCTCCACGCTCACCAGATCCGGTCACTGTCCTCCAATGGTCTCCACACTCACCGCATCTCATCCAATAGAGCACCTTTGGGATGTGGTGGAACGGGAAATTGGCATCATGGATGTGCAGCCGACAAATCTGCAGCAGTTGCTATCATGTCACTTTGGACCAAAATCTCAGAGGAATATTTCCAACACCTTGCTCAATCTATGCCACAAAGAATGAAGGCAGAGTTTTGAAGGCAAAAGGTGGTCCAACCCGATACTAGCAAGGTGTACCTAATAACGTGGCCGGTGAGTGTATTTTAGTGAAATTTCACAATTTGGAAAAATGCATTGGAGTCAATGAAGAAGGCAAAATTAAAATTGTTTATGTGCCTTTTAAAGGTTCAGAACACTTTAGTTGGCTCCCGTGGGCAAGGAAAGCTAGAAGGTGAGTGTATAAAATGTTTGTTTTTAAATACGGAATACCCAGGCTGCCAACAAACCTGCAGGAAGCTGGAGCATTCAAAGATGATTGGAAGCAGGGGAGGACTGGGCCAGGGGGCAGGGTGGCAATTGCCCCCCAGGCCGCTCTGATGCCCGTAAAAAGGCTGCATCGCTTCTGCCACGGACATGCCTAAAAGATTCCTGGTGAAGAGAAGTAAAAAGTCCCCACCGCTGACCTACTGCGTGCAGGATGAAGCCAAGGACGGAGCACAAGCCTCAACCCCAGCATAGATGGTGTAAACTGTGTCTAAGCAGAGGCCAGTTCTATGCCCACCGGAGACTCTCCTCCCCTGGTGACCCCCCGACCAAGCTGTCCCAGCTCCCCTCAACCCCCCCTGATAGCCAGGTAGGGAATCCATATTCGGCCAGTAAGTAGAGAGTACCGAGAGAGGAGCTTCAGCCTGGGATAGGGGTCAGGAGGAGGCCAGGAAGAGCGAGAGTGGGAGGAGGGCCGAGTCGCTGAACCATGGACCTCTGGTTTATACCAAAAGTTGCCAGTCAGCCCCTGATTGGGAGCACCCCCAGACTTCCAGGTGGATAGCACTAGATTTGGGAATTAGGACGGGAAGATCTCACTCTTGTAGCATCAAAGACATATAAGAAACCAGGGTCTAATACACCCTACAAGGCTTTACCTACTTGGGTGACTCAACCCTTTAACCACTTGCCGACCGCCGCAAGTACATATACTGTGGCGGTCAGCCCCGTGCAGGCAAAGTGACGTATGGGTATGTCACTCGCCTGTGAGCCAATAGGGGGCGAGCGCGCGCCACTGGAGTCGCGCTCCCGCCCACGCTCGTTCACTGTGCTCCCCGCACGTGTGATCACTCGCGATCGTCCGGTACAGAGGGAGAAAGGCAGGCGGCTAATGTAAACAAAGCCGCCTGTCATTCTCCCTGGTGTAACTGCAGAGATCATACGGTCCTGCTATGTAGGGTCGTATATCTCTGTAGTTACACAAACAGCCACATCCCTTTACAGTTAGAATCACGCCCCTAGGGACACATTTAACCCCTCCTTCTCCAATAAAGTTAACCCCTTCCCTGCCAGTGTAATTTTTACAGTAACAGTGCATATGTATAGCACTGATTACTGTAGTAATGTCACTGGTACCCCCCAAAAGTGTCAAAAATGTCAGTCAGGGGTCCGATCTGTCCGCCGCAATGTCGCAGTCCCGCAAAAAAAAAAAACACAGATCACCGCCATTACTCGTTAAAAAAAAACCAATAAAAATGACAAAAATCTTTCCCTTAGTTAGTAAACGCAATAACTTTTGCGCAAACCAATCAAAATACGCTTATTGCAATTTTTTTTACCAAACATATGTAGCAGAAAACAAATTGGCCTAAAATGTTAAAAAATTTTGATTTTTACATTTTTAGGGGGGGAATTTCATATAAAAAAAATGTGAAAAATTGTTATTTTTGCAAAATTGTCGCTCTTTTTTATAGTTTATAGTTTATAGCGCATGATAAAAAAAAAAAAAATCACACAGGTGATCAAATACCACCAAAAGAAAGCTCTATTTGTGTGAAAAAAAGGACGTCAATTTAATTTGGGTGCAGCGTCGCACGACCGCGCAATTGTCCGTTAAAGTCACGCAGTGCCGAATTGCAAAATAGGGGCTGGTCAGGAAGGGGGTAAAATCTTCCGGGGCTTAAGTGGTTAAGTATCATTGTTCAACAGTCATATCACAGCGCTCGCTATCTTTTATCTAATGTCTATGACTCCGTTCAATTACTATTCGTGCATTTCCACAATGCCATATTTTTCTTCAATTTCATGCTATTTTCAGATTTCTGTAGAACGTTATATTTCCTGTTTCACTGATTTTTTAGCTCTTTGTCCTCAAATAACGTTGGTAAGATTGGAATAACAGTTTTTTTTCTTTTTTTTTCTTATTTTAATATAACAACTCCTACTTTTTTATGATACTTCAAGACATCTCCGGATATATTAAAAATCCACTTTAATTAAGTATTAATGCGGTATAAAAATAGGGCTTTTATTAATAACGAGCGCACAATGAATGCTTATTGTAAGCGGTTAAACTGTTCCTGGTAGGCTCTGGGGCTGAAGAATGGCTGATTAGACTTATCCAGGGATCTGACCTTTATAAAGGAGGGGGCACTGGATAGCTGGTTACCCACATTCGCATGTAACCCCTTTAAGCTGTGCTGCTTAATCTATTTAATTCTGAAGATATTAATAAAGCCCTCCTGTCCCTCTCTGCTGACCCCTTGCCATCATTTCCTCTAAGCTTGTTCACTCTTTCCTTGGTAGGTTTTCACAAAGTAAGATCACCCTTCTATTGCCAGAAGGCCAAAAAAAATGTGTTAAAGGAGTACCGGGCACTACTGGGCTTATACAGAAAATTCAAGATTCATTTTTAAAGTTGTATACATTTTCAGCTAACCTTTCAGTGGGCCAGTGGGCCCGCCTTTATCCAGCCCATGGGGCACTATTCTTGTCATTGATATGAGGCATTATTCTTTCTACTGACACCAACAATGAAACAATATTCTTTCCATTGACACCAATGATGGGACATACTTTATTCCATTGAGATAAACGTTGAAACACTATTTCTCCCACTGATACCAATGATGGGACACTATTCCTCCCACTGACACCAATGATGTGGTATTATTCCTCCCACTGATACCAATGATGGGACACTATTCCTCCCACTGATATCAACAATGGGGCACTATTCCTCTCACTGACACCAATGATGGGGCACTATTCCTTCCACTGATACCAATGATGGGACACTATTCCTCCCACTGACACCAATGATGGGGCACTATTCCTTCCACTGATACCAATGATGGGGCACTATTCCTCCCACTGATACCAATGATGGGTCACTATTCCTCCCACTGATACCAATGACGGGGCACTATTCCTTCCACTGACACCAATGATGGGGCACTATTCATACCATTGATGGGACACTATTCTTCCCACTGATACCAATGATGGGGCACTATTCTTCCCACTGATACCAATGATGGGGCACTATTCTTCCCACTGATACCAATGATGAGGCACTATTCCTCCCACTGATACCAATGATGGGACACTATTCATTCCACTGATACCAATGATGGGACACTATTCCTCCTACTTATACCAATGATTGGGCACTATTCCTCCCACTGATACCAATGATGGGACACTATTCCTCCCACTGATACCAATGATTGGGGACTATTCTACCCACTGACACCAAAGAATGAGCGATTTTTCTCCCACTGACACCAACAATGGGACACTCTTTCTTCCACTGATACCAACGATGAGGCTATTTTCCTTTCATTGGCACAAAAGAATGAGCACCAATGATGGGGCACTATTCTTCCCACTGACACCAATGATGGGACACTATTCTTCCCACTGACACCAATGATGGGGCACTATTCCTCCTACTGACACCAATGATGGGGTATTATTCCTCCCACTGACACCAACAATAGGACACTATTTCTTCCCACTGATATCAACAATGAGGTTATTTTCCTTCCATTGACACAAAAGAATGAGCACTATTCCTCCCACTGACATCTATGATGGGACACTATTCCTCCCACTGATACCAATGATGGGACACTATTCCACCCACTGATACCAATGATGGGGCACTATTCCACCCACTGATACCAATGATGGGGCACTATTGCTCCCACTGATACCAATGATAGGGCACTATTCCTCCCACTGACACCAATGATGGGGCACTATTCCTCCCATTGAAACGAATGGTGGGGCACTATTCCACCCACTGACACCAATGATGGGGCACTATTCGTCCCACTGATACCAATGATGGGGCACTATTCATTCCACTGATACCAATGATGGGACACTATTGATCTTTTATTGAAAAGAATCAAGCAACATATTTTATACAAAAGTAAAAAACAGAACAATAGTACAATATTCCAACAGAAAACAAAGGAATACACATCCATATGCAGAATATATACAATATATACATAATCCACTTCCAACATTTTTAGAAAACTATTTACATAAAGCAGCAGAGAGGGCTAGTGTTGAGCGAACACGGACTGTATTATTCGTGTTCGTACCGAATAATTGGATTTTTTGTACCCGAACACGGACACGGACACTTTACTGTATGTTCGGGTAAAAATCCGTGTTCGGTCGTTTTATTTCCGGGTTTTGCATGCTTTGGCGCTCTTTTCATGGCGGGCTTTCAACAGCCAATCAACAATCGTTTAACTGGTGTGCCTTAAGCCATCCCAGCCATGCCTGCAAATGTCTCAGTAGCTGTGATTGGCCGTCTGAAGCATGTGACCAAGTCTTTATAAGTTCGAGGCAGCCGCAGCGGCGTCATTATGCTGCTTAGATTCAGGGACAGAGCACACATCAACGTGCTGGCTGCTGATTAGGGAAAGATAGGCAGGAAAAAACCATTTGTGTCCGGATAGAATTGAGGGACAGGTCGGAGTGTTTAGGCAGGGCGAGTTGTAGGCATTTTAGGGATAGAGTCTGCTGAATTATAGGGTCAGTGTCTTCTACAAACTACAATCGATATTGCTGTGTGGGGGGTGGGGTCTGCACTCAATCCTGATCTACGATCTCTTCTCAATCCTGTTAGGGACAGAGTCTGCTGAATTTTAGGGAAACTGTGTTCTACAAACTACAATCGATATTGCTGTGTGGTGTGGGATTGGAGATAGGCAGGTGTCAGTGATCCACATCCATTTTTCTGTGTGTGAGCTGCAGTGAACACAATCTTTTTGGGCTGCAGTGAACACAATCTTTTTGGGCTGCAGTGAACACAATCTTTTTGGGCTGCAGTGAACACAATCTTTTTGGGCTGCAGTGAACACAATCTTTTTGGGCTGCAGTGAACACAATCTTTTTGGGGTGCAGTGAACAAAATCTTTTTGGGGTGCAGTGAACACAATCCTTTTTGGTGTGCAGTGAACACAATCTTTGTGGGGTGCAGTGAACAAAATCCTTTGTGGGGTGCAGTGAACACAATCTTTTTGGGGTGCAGTGAACAAAATCCTTTTTGGGGTGCAGTGAACAACATCCTTTTTGGGGTGCAGTGAACACAATCTTTTTGGGGTGCAGTGAACAAAATCCTTTGTGGGGTGCAGTGAACACAATCTTTTTGGGGTGCAGTGAACACAATCTTTTTGGGGTGGAGTGAACAACATCCTTTTTGGGGTGCAGTGAACAAAATCCTTTTTGGGGTGCAGTGAACAAAATCATTTTTGGGGTGCAGTGAACACAATCTTTTTGGGGTGCAGTGAACACAATCTTTGTGGGGTGCAGTGAACACAATCTTTTTGGGGTGGAGTGAACAACATCCTTTTTGGGGTGCAGTGAACAACATCCTTTTTGGGGTGCAGTGAACACAATCTTTTTGGGGTGCAGTGAACACAATCTTTGTGGGGTACAGTGAACAGAATCTTTGTGGGGTGCAGTGAACACAATCTTTGGGGGGTACAGTGAACACAATCTTTGTGAGGTGCAGTGAACACAATCTTTGTGGGGTGCAGTGAACACAATCATTGTGGGGTGCAGTGAACTCAATCTTTGTGGGGTACAGTGAACACAATCTCATACTTCTGAAGGTTTGAGGGTGCTGCCTGTTCCATACTCCCCCTACTCCTCATCTAGCCTTTTAAGGGTACAAACAATAGTAATTGGGGCCTAGTGTGGTTGTGTACGTGTGATATACATACACTTTTTTGGGATCATATTTTCTATTCCGCTATTTAATCAAAAACCTTTGGGGATCAGTTAAATTGGGGGATAGTCTGTGTTGGTACGTGTGAGAGAGATCCACCTTTCCAAGTTGTTGGGGTTCATCTCATACTTCTGAAGGTTTGAGGGTGCTGCCTGTTCCATACTCCCCCTACTCCTAGCCTTTTAGGGGTACAAACAATAGTAATTGGGGCCTAGTGTGGTTGTGTACGTGTGATATACATACACTTTTTTGGGATCATATTTTCTATTCCGCTATTTAATCAAAAACCTTTGGGGATCAGTTAAATTGGGGGATAGTCTGTGTTGGTACGTGTGAGAGAGATCCACCTTTCCAAGTTGTTGGGGTTCATCTCATACTTCTGAAGGTTTGAGGGTGCTGCCTGTTCCATACTCCCCCCTACTCCTAGCCTTTTAGGGGTACAAACAATAGTAATTGGGGCCTAGTGTGGTTGTGTACGTGTGATATACATACACTTTTTTGGGATCATATTTTCTATTCCGCTATTTAATCAAAAACCTTTGGGGATCAGTTAAATTGGGGGATAGTCTGTGTTGGTACGTGTGAGAGAGATCCACCTTTCCAAGTTGTTGGGGTTCATCTCATACTTCTGAAGGTTTGAGGGTGCTGCCTGTTCCATACTCCCCCTACTCCTAGCCTTTTAGGGGTACAAACAATAGTAATTGGGGCCTAGTGTGGTTGTGTACGTGTGATATACATACACTTTTTTGGGATCATATTTTCTATTCCGCTATTTAATCAAAAACCTTTGGGGATCAGTTAAATTGGGGGATAGTCTGTGTTGGTACGTGTGAGAGAGATCCACCTTTCCAAGTTGTTGGGGTTCATCTCATACTTCTGAAGGTTTGAGGGTGCTGCCTGTTCCATACTCCCCCTACTCCTAGCCTTTTAGGGGTACAAACAATAGTAATTGGGGCCTAGTGTGGTTGTGTACGTGTGATATACATACACTTTTTTGGGATCATATTTTCTATTCCGCTATTTAATCAAAAACCTTTGGGGATCAGTTAAATTGGGGGATAGTCTGTGTTGGTACGTGTGAGAGAGATCCACCTTTCCAAGTTGTTGGGGTTCATCTCATACTTCTGAAGGTTTGAGGGTGCTGCCTGTTCCATACTCCCCCTACTCCTAGCCTTTTAGGGGTACAAACAATAGTAATTGGGGCCTAGTGTGGTTGTGTACGTGTGATATACATACACTTTTTTGGGATCATATTTTCTATTCCGCTATTTAATCAAAAACCTTTGGGGATCAGTTAAATTGGGGGATAGTCTGTGTTGGTACGTGTGAGAGAGATCCACCTTTCCAAGTTGTTGGGGTTCATCTCATACTTCTGAAGGTTTGAGGGTGCTGCCTGTTCCATACTCCCCCTACTCCTCATCTAGCCTTTTAGGGGTACAAACAATAGTAATTGGGGCCCAGTGTGGTTGTGTACGTGTGATATACATACACTTTTTTGGGATCATATTTTCTATTCCGCTATTTAATCAAAAACCTTTGGGGATCAGTTAAATTGGGGGATAGTCTGTGTCGGTACGTGTGAGAGAGATCCACCTTTCCAAGTTGTTGGGGTTCATCTCATACTTCTGAAGGTTTGAGGGTGCTGCCTGTTCCATACCCCCCCTACTCCTCATCTAGCCTTTTAGGGGTACAAACAATAGTAATTGGGGCCTAGTGTGGTTGTGTACGTGTGATATACATACACTTTTTTTGGATCATATTTTCTATTCCGCTATTTAATCAAAAACCTTTGGGGATCAGTTAAATTGGGGGATAGTCTGTGTCGGTACGTGTGAGAGAGATCCACCTTTCCAAGTTGTTGGGGTTCATCTCATACTTCTGAAGGTTTGAGGGTGCTGCCTGTTCCATACCCCCCTACTCCTCATCTAGCCTTTTAGGGGTACAAACAATAGTAATTGGGGCCTAGTGTGGTTGTGTACGTGCGAGATACATACACTTTTTTTGATCATATTTCCTATTCCGCTATTCAATAAAAACCTTTGAGGATCAATTGAATTGCGGGATAGTCTGTGTCGGTACGTGTGAGAGAGATCCACCTTTCCAAGTTGTTGGGGTTCATCTCATACTTCTGAAGGTTTGAGGGTGCTGCCTGTTCCATACTCCCCCTACTCCTCATCTAGCCTTTTAGGGGTACAAACAATAGTAATTGGGGCCCAGTGTGGTTGTGTACGTGTGATATACATACACTTTTTTTGGATCATATTTTCTATTCCGCTATTTAATTTAACTGGGCCTCCATGCGAGACCTGTGTGCCTTGTTGCGCTGTTTTGAGTACTCCACCAACATGGCCAGTGGCAATGACGCCGTTCTCAGCTTAACTATCCCACTTCTATGCCTCCTTGAAAAAACAATTCGGGCGATGATGGAAGAGGATGTGGCACAGGATGAGGAGGAGGAGGAGGATGAAGAGGTAACATTTCCAAGGCTTTCAGGGCAGTCATTCGCAAGGGGCTCCGAGGGTGGGTTCCTGCACACGCAAACGCCAGGGACGCAATTGTCCAGCAGGGGCACAGTTCTGGAGGATGAGGAGGATGAGGAGGAGGAGGAGCTGGAGGAGGAGATGGAACCATGTTCACAGCAGGGTGGCACCCAGGCCAGCTCATGGCCATCACTGGTGCGTGGCTGGGGGGATACAGAGGACACGGACGATACACCTCCCACAGAGGACAGCCTTTCGTTGCCTCTGGGCAGCCTGGCACACATGAGCGATTACATGCTGCAGTGTCTCCACAACGACCGCCGAGTTGCCCACATTCTAACTTGTGCTGATTACTGGGTGGCCACGCTGCTGGATCCCCGTTACAAGGACAACGTACCGTCCTTAATTCACTCACTGGAGCGCGATCGCAAGATGCGCGAGTACAAGCGCACGCTGGTAGACGCCATGCTGCTGGCATTCCCATCTGACAGCGGGGCCACAGTGGAAGCACAAGGCAGAGGAGGAGGAGGTCGCCAACGCAACCAGGGCACCGCCAGCACCTCAGAAGGCAGGGTTAGCATGGCCGAAATGTGGAAAAGCTTTGTCAGCACGCCACAACAAACAGCAGCACCAGCAGCTCAGATGGAACGTCTTAGCAGGAGGCAGCATTTTACCAACATGGTGGAGCAGTATGTGTGCACACGCCTACATGTAGTGAATGACGGGTCTGCCCCCTTCAACTTCTGGGTCTCCAAATTGGGCACATGGCTTGAGCTTGCCCTTTACGCCTTGGAGGTGCTGGCGTGCCCTGCAGCCAGTGTATTATCTGAACGGGTATTTAGCACGGCTGGGGGCGTTATAACAGACAAGCGCAGCCGCCTGTCCAGAGACAATGTGGACAAGCTCACGTTCATTAAAATGAACCAGGCATGGATCCCACGGGACTTTTCCGTACCTTATGCAGAATAGCAATGGATACCGACCTTACCCACCCATTGTTCCATTTTTGCTCTTTCTCACTCTTTTGGGGTGTACCCTCATTTAAAATTTTTGAAAAGAAGCAGTGTTGGCTACCTCGTCCTCCTCCTCAGGGCCAGATTAATGTAGGGGCTATTGGAGCTGCAGCTCCAGGCCCCTACCTTTTATATAGGCCCCGGGTTGGCCATATTCACTGTTACCGCTCTTCTGTCACTTGTAAACACAGAAGTCTGGCTTCTATGCTCGCTTCCCCAGGCAGCACCCTCAGAACCTCCCCACACAGCGTGAAGGCCGGACAAGGAGGGACAGTTGGCGATGCATGGATGTGTTTATGGGCTTCAGAGACAGCATCCCATGTTGAATTAGGCATGCATGGCTGCACCCTTCCTCCTCTGGGTGCATGGCAAGG
The DNA here is from genome assembly GCF_965119305.1 of Pelophylax lessonae. Taxonomy (NCBI): domain Eukaryota; kingdom Metazoa; phylum Chordata; class Amphibia; order Anura; family Ranidae; genus Pelophylax; species Pelophylax lessonae. Next base: position 25,626,615 of record NC_138774.1, read on the forward strand.
CACGGCCCTTAAGGCCCTTCAAAATCCTCAGCACCAAGCCCATGATGCTGTTAATCCGGCCCTGGTCCTCCTCCACCGCCGCTTCCACCTACACCGCCCATAGGTGTGCGCAGCCTATTGCATTAAGGTGTGCACCCCAAAGTTGAAATACACATGCATGTGTTTGCCAGCAGGGAGAGTAATGTATCGGGGCCATGTACCTGTAGGCAAGGAGAAATAGAGCAGAGCAGGTCCCAGGGAGATCTTTCCCATCTCCTCACTGGCAATGCTATGTGCCCTAGGTGATTAGGGTGTGCCCAGGCACACCCAGCACACCCTGTGCGCACGCCTATGTCACCGCCACATCCACCACCACCTCAACCTCCCTCCTACTCCATATGGGCCTCGTCCTTCAGAGATGAAGAAGAACATTGTTTTATTTTTCTGTTTTTTTTTGTTGTTTTAAGTTATTTCCCTATCCACATTTGTTTGCAGAGCACTTGCCATGCTCTTAATTACGTTTTGCTGCCATTTGCAGCACTCTAGCCCTTTCCTTTGGTGTTTTAGAGCCATTTTAGTGCCTTAAAGTTCGGGTCCCCATTGACTTCAATGGGGTTCGGTGTCCGGGAAAAGTTCGGTAAAAGTCCGGGACACGGACCCGGACTTTTTTTTAAAGTTCGGCCGAACCCGTCGAACACGGACATCTAGGTGTTCGCTCAACCCTAGAGAGGGCCTAAGAGGCACAACCCATCACCTATGTATGCAGCCATTTATCAAAAACTGAGCATTAAGAAAAAATCTAGGGTGATAAGAGACAGAAAGCCACTCCCGGGAAAGAGACTCCTGGCAGTCAGGGAGGCTTGAAACCCCTCCACGCCTTCAGCCAAGCCCTCTGACCCCACTTGTCTCTCTCAAGCGCCCGAATCTTCCCCACCTCATGCAGAATGTCACACACCACCACCTGAACAGGAAGCATTTTACGCCGAAGGGTGACCTGACACCGTGCGTTCCAGGTGTAATAACGGACTACTAAACTAACTAAAAAAAGTGTATCCAAACAAAAGCCCCCACCAGTATTGAATGCTCCGTATACACCCACTCAGCATAACCCAGCCTGGAGAGGAAAGGAACACCGAGGGCCCGCCCAACCTGTTTGTATACCTCTATGTTAAAAGGGCAACGAAGCAGAAAATGGTCCATAGTCTCCTCCTCACCTGTACATTCCTCCAGAGGACAACCACGATCCATCCCACTGCGGAATTTCAAATTGCCCCGAACATAGAGCCTCCCGTGGATGCACAACCAGGCCAGATCCCTGAATTTAAGGGGGACTCTAGCCAAATTAATCAGTCTTAACCCTTCCCTCAAAATTGGGCCGGGGCAATCCCTTAAGGCCAGTGGGTCATGAAAGACTTTGCTCAAGACTCGGCTCATAAGGACTTTCCTCGGAGCGGATCTGAGATCTTCAGCCGGCAGTCGCCACTGCCGCAGTAACTTCAGACACGGAGCGACATAGGCTGGGAGCTGACCACGATGACCCCTGAGATTCTTCACAGAGTCGCAGAAAAGGCCTAAACCAAGATCTAAACATGCCTGCCCATCCAGGAGGTTCCACTGCAAGCATACTACCAATGTTAAACTTGAGAAATAGCAGTGAAAAGAAAAGAACGGGGTTGACCATACCTAAGCCACCCTCCCTCCTGGATAGAAAGGTGACATTCCTCTTGATGGGGTTCAGTCTGTTCCCCCATAGCATCTGGAAGAACACACTATAGATCCTAGCATAGAGAGACACTGGCAAGATGCAGACAGGGCTGACATACAAGAAGATCGGTATCAGGTAAGTCTTAATCAGATCAACCCTTTCCCTCAGAGATAACTTCCATCTCTTCCAGTTGACCACCTTAGTATTGGCAACTTCCAGCCTGCCTTCCCAGTTTTTGAGGCCATAATCTCCAGGTCCAAATTTAATGCCTAATATCTTAATATTTTCCTGGGGCACTGGAAAGGTGTCCGGGAGATCAAACCCCTCACCTTCCTTTCCCATCCAAAAAACTTCACTCTTTTCCTGATTGATCTTGGAGCCTGATGCTTCAGAGTACCGTGATGTCAGAGAGACCACCTCCTCCGCTTCATCTGTCCCAGTGACAATCACTGACACATCATCCGCATAGGCAACAACCCTCAAAGGCGGCTCACCCGGGATTCCCACTGGTACCCCACACAACATGCTGCTCTCTAGCCTCCTGATGAAGGGGTCGATTGCAAACACGTAGAGCAGGGGACTCAGGGGACAACCCTGGCGCACCCCAGAACCAACCTCAAAGGACTGTCCAACCCAACCATTAACAAGAGGGAAGCTTTCTGCCCCCTTATACAAGACTTTTAACCAATCGACAAAACCACCCGGCAGACCGTACTTACTAAAGAGCAACCACAGGTACTCATGGTTGACACGATCGAAAGCCTTTGCCTGATCCAATGCCAGTAAATACTTTCCCCAGCCTGCAGCCCTGCACTGCTCCAAGGCCTCCCGGGACAGCTAAAACCGGTGTGAAGGTGCTCCTACCCTGGATCGAACAGTGCTGATGGCGAGAAAGCAAAGACTCTGCTACTGCCGATAGGCGCCAGAAAAGTATCTTCGCCAGAACCTTTCTATCGACATTGAGAAGGCTGATGGGGCGCCAATTCTCAATCATCGAAGGATCTTTACCTTTTGAAAGAAGAATCACAGCTGAGAGTCTCATGGAAGGGGGAAGCACCCCCTCAGCAAGACAACTGTTAAAAATCTCTACCAAATGTGGGGCCAGAATAGACTTAAAGGCTTTGTAAAACTCAGCCGTCAGACCATCCGGTCCAGGTGACTTTTTGATGGCAAGCTGTTCAATTGCCCTCGTCACCTCTTCAACTGTGATCTCTTCTGTCAAATTCATCAAGAGGACATCTCCACCATTTAGACCTGGAGTAGAGTCCAAAAAGCTTTCCATCTTGTCTCGGTCAAGCTCTTTCCTCCCAAGAAGTTCAGCATAAAAAGACCTCACGACCTCCAGGATCCCTGACCTGGACTTTGTCAAGGAACCTGTACTATCCTTAAGGCCAACGACCATCTTAACAGCTACACCCTGTTTGCAGTTCTGGTAAGGGTCAGGCAAGTGGTATTTCCCATAGTCCCTCTCCAGAACCAAAGAGGTATGCCGGTCATATTGACACTTCCTGAGGAGGATTTTCACTTCAGAGATTGCCCCAGGATCTCCTCCTCTAGAGACAAGAATATCCAGCTTCCTCCGCAAACGTTGGTAGGTCATGTATCTATTAAACTGTTTTTTATTGGCTAGGCCCCTGAAGAATCCAGCAATCCTCTTTTTGGTCAGCTCCCACCACTCAGCCTTGCTGCTACAAAAGTCCAGGATGGTCACCTGTGCCTGAAAGAATTCCTCAAAGGATTGTCTAACATGTTCTTCCTCAAGGAGAGTCGAATTTAATCTCCAGATGCCTTTGCCCCTCTGAGGGAAGTCTGAAGCATTCAAGACCACAGATAGCATACAGTGATCAGAGAACTCCACTGCCTGCACCACTGGGGGTGAGAAAGCAGAGGCCTCCTTAAAAAAAAACCTATCTATCCTACTCTGACTATTACCTCGATGAAAGGTGAACCCTGTGTCATCCGGAAGGTGCTTAATGTGCACATCCACAAGACCACCATCCCTAACCATACTATTTTAAAAAATGCTATCATATCCCAGCCTGTCATTGAAGTCCTTCCTGTCCTTGGGCCTAGTCACAGTATTAACCACTTAAGCCCCGGAAGATTTTACCCCCATTCCGACCAGGGGGTATTTTGCGATTCGGCACTGCGTGAATTTAACGCACAATTGCGCGGTCGTGCGACGCTGTACCTAAACGAATTTGACGTCCTTTTTTTCCCACAAACAGAGCTTTCTTTTGGTGGTATTTGATCACCTGTGCGATTTTTTTGATCACGCGCTATAAACAAAAAAAGAGCGTCAATTTTGCAAAAATAGCAATATTTTTCACATTTTTTTATATGAAATTCCCCCAAAAAAAAATGTAAAAATCAAAATTTTTAAAAATTTTCGGCCAATTTGTTTTATGCTACCTATGTTTGGTAAAAGAAAATCGCAAAAAGCGTATTTTGATTGGTTTGCGCAAAAGTTATCGCGTTTACTAACAAAGGGAAAGATTTTTGTCATTTTTGTTGTTTTTTTTTTTAACGCGTAATGGCGGCGATCTGCGATTTTTTTTGCGGTACTGCGACATTGCGGCGGACAGATCGGACCCTTGACTGACATTTTTGACACTTTTGGGGTTACCAGTGACATTTCTACATTAATCAGTGCTATACATATGCACTGTTACTGTAAAAATACACTGGTAGTGAAGGGGTTAACTTTATTTGGAAGGGAGGGGCTGTGTGTGTCCCTAGGGGCGTGGTTTCTACTGTGATTGGCTGTGGCTCTAGCTGTAAGGACACTGATCAACGGATCTACATACCAGATCCGTTTTATCAGTGTCTTTGCAGCGAGGAGAATGACAGGCAGTTTGTTTACACAAGCTGCCTGACATTCTCCCTCTCCCCCGCCGATCGCCGAGTGGCCGGCGGACATCGGGTCCGCTGGTCACACGCGCGGGGGGGTCCGTGACCACGCGGGAGCGGGAGCGCGCCTCCGGGGGCGCGCGCTCGCTCCCTAGACCCTCACAAGCAAGCAACGTAGCCCTACGTTAGTTTGCCTGTGAGGGGCTGACCGCCGACGTAGATAGTCGTGCGGCGGTCGGCAAGTGGTTAAAGTCACCTCCAAAAACCACTTGCCGGGATGTAAAAAGAAATGGCTTGATCCTTGTAAAAAGGCATTTCCTGTCCCACTTTGTGTGTGGCCCATAAATATTAATTAGGCGCAGGTCCTGCCCTCCCACAAGAACGTCTAAGACCATACATCTCCCAATCTCCACCTCAATAACCCGCCGGACAGTTACCATGCCGGTTTTAAACAACACCGCCACCCCGCCGTAAGGCTCGGCCGCAAGAGACCAGTAAGATGGACCATACCTCCACTCTCTCTTGGCCATATGAATATCTGCCAAGGAGGTGAGCCTAGTCTCCTGCAAAAATAAAATTTCAGCATCTAATTGGCTGAACAAAAAGAAGGCCATAGAACGAGCTCTTACCGACTTAATGCTGGCAACATTTATTGTCACCACTTTTAACGGAGGGGGAACCGCCATTTGGGTTATTGGGTGGATTGCTTCTTAGCTCCCCTCTGCTGCTCATCACCAGAAGCCTCTCTCTTTCTTGAGGCCTCCTCCAATTCCATTTCTGAATCAGAATTTTGCTCAGAAGAAGCTCCAGATGTGGAGATATCCCATGCAGAAGCCCTAGAACGGTTGGGGACAGACACTGGGGCTTCCTGTCCCTGTTCCGTCCTCACCGCCTGTCTCTTCCGCCTCACAACCCTCCTTCTCTCCTCCAGGTACTGCAGGTCAGATTCAGAGATGTTATCTCTTGTTTTCTTCTTTTTTGAAGTCTTCACAGAAGACTTCTTTACAGAGGAAACCGCAGCACCCTTTTTGGTACCTTCTACCACTCCTGGTGGGGGGGGGACCTTCCCTTAAGTCAGACCTAGGAGGAGATGACTCATGGGGCAAGACTGACTCGGGGGGTACAGACTTAGAAGGTTCTGACACAAGAGGAGCGGGTACAGTAGGCTGGGGGGACACAGAGACAGCCACAGAAGAAATACCTACAGACACAGGAGGGTTGGCCACAGAAACTGGGGAGGGATCCTGAACAGGACCTGGGGGGTCAGTGACCGCTGAGGAGGATGGTACACCAGGGGCCTCATCCTCCATCCCGTCCAGCCTCAACAGTTCATCTACTACCTCCTTCTCCATGTTGTGCCAGGCCTCCGGACATCGGCTGTAGGGGTGGCCAAGGCGCAGGCACAGGTTGCACCTTATCGCCTGGGTACAGTCCCTGGCCACATGACCCTGTCCCCGACATACTGAACATATTAAGGCTGAACAGGAGGAGCTAAAACGCCCCTTTTCTCCACAGCGGTGACATAGCTTTGGCTGACCAGGATAAAAAATAGTCATCCTATCCCTCCCTATGAAAGCCGAGGAGGGCAGGTGACGGACAACATTCCCATCCCTGGCCAACCTGACCGTTACTGACCAACCCCCGGTCCAGATGTCACGTTCATCAAGGATTTTTTCTAGCCTTGTCAAAACCTCACCATAGTTCCTTAACCAGACCTCTAGGTCCCGAGCAGGAACACTCTCATTATTGAGGATGATGGTTATTTTTTTAACCGTTGATCTCTGCGAAACAGCAACTGGTGCCAGATCTTCCCATTCGGGTCTTGACCTGCACCGAGCTTCATATCGTTCCCAGAACAGGTCAAGACCCTCCGGCCTGGTGAAGCTGATTGTGTACTCCCGGCTCCCAGCTACGTGTATTAGGGCATAAAGGTCATTCGCCCCAAAGCCCATCTCCAAAATCATATCCACCACCACACGCCGTGCTGGAGAGACTGCACCACCTTCCCATTTAAGTATAACGACATTACGTCTTGGACCCCCAGCAGAAGCCAGAGACCCAAGACCGGAACCAGGGGTGCTCAAAGTGGCAGTTTGTGGTGTAAATCTCTGCCTGGAAGCAGGGTTCCTCATTGGCTGCAACCCTGGCTTAATAATATTACCAGGAGCAGAGCATACCACCTGAGCAAAAGAAGGCTTATCAGGGCCAAGACCCCACACCGATGTAACTTTAGCCGGTACAGTATTATTATTATCCTTATTATTAACTTCTTGTACTGAGCCAGCAGGATTGTCCATTAAACACACATTAGTAGGATTATTCAGAACAGCTGTGTTGGAAGAAATGTCACAACAATCAGTATTCACTATCACAGTTTCTGCTGTAGTACCACAGGTGGCCTGATGCTGCAGTATAGAGACAGCAGCTGTGACTGGACAAACAGCCTTTGACTCAGCAAAAGGGGGGTTAATGGGTTGCTCTGGCTCTTGTAGTTCCTTTGCTGCAATGTCACTTTTTAAACGCAGTTTTTCCTGCAAGGAAACATCAGCAGCTGAAATATTGCTGGATATGGAATTACCAGCCTGGGTGTCATTGGGCAAAACATCAGTATTAGCCAAGGTGTTAAATGGCACAAAAATAGTTTTATCAGTCACTTGAGACTTGATAGGCTTTACCTTATCAGGCACATTATCAGGAAAGTTCTCCTCACCAAACACCAGCTGATCCGCCCGTAATGGAGACTCCACTGCCTGGATCACTGTCAGCATGCCTCCTGAGCCCTGAGAAGGCAACGTGTTGCTTACCTCACCTTGGGGGGTCAAGGGGTCAGAATTGGGGGTCTCCTCCTCCACCTCCATCTTTGCCATCCTTGCAAATCTCCGGTCATTGTAAAACTTTTCCTTAAAGGGCCCTTCTTTACCTTCCATCATGGCCACAATGGTTTCCTGGTGTTGAACCCGGACCTTTGCCAACTGGATTTCCGAATCCATAGATCCACGGCTGCGGCTGTGCAAACCTTCACGTTGCTTTTGCAGACGCTTCAACTCTGCTCTCAGTTTGTAGAGCTGATCTCTCTCCCTATTCAGGACCTTGATCCCGGCCACCACTCGCTCCCGAATGGACTCGGTATCCTCATCCTCACCAGGGGCAGAGAGATCCCCAGCCATGGCTTGTCCAGGAGCAGGTATATCATCCATCAGCCCAGGGGATAGCTGAGAGCTTCCAGCAGGAGAGGCCCTGCTGGCCTGCATGGCCTCCCCAGATAGGGGCCAGCAGGGCTGGGAGAGATTTTACCAGACTCCCCTCTCACAGAAATCACCTGGAGCAGCTCCAGACACACAGCCAGAGAACCTTCCTGCAGACACACCCGAAGCTAAATGATGGGAAACTACTCCTCCCACTGACACCAATGATGGGACACTATTCCACCCACTGACACCATTGATGGGACACTATTCCTCCCACTGATACTAATGATGGGACACTATTCATTCCACTGATACCAATGATGGGGCACTATTCTTCCCACTGACACCAAAGAATGAGAGCTTTTCCTCCCACTGACACCAACAATGGGACACTCTTTCTTCCACTGATACCAATGATGAGGTTATTTTCCTTTTATTGGCACAAAAGAATGAGCACCAATGATGGGGCACTATTCCCCCCACTGATACCAATGAGGGGGTACTATTCCTCCCACTGACACCAATGATGGGGCACTATTCCTCCCACTGACACCAATGATGGGGCACTATTCCTCCCACTGATATCAATGAGGGGGTACTATTACTCACACTGACACCAAAGAATGGGCACTTTTCCTTCCACTGGCACCAACAATGAGGCACTATTCTTTCCTTTACTCTGAAACGGGTTACTAGCTTATCCCTGGAAGCCCCTGGTGTCCGTGGGCTTCGTTTTGCATTCTAATGAACTACTCTTTATATTTCATGGGGGTCACACTTTTGTTTTTTCGGCTTTCTGAGCAGAAAAATAGATCCTTTACAGTCAGCAACAGAAGATCACCCAGCAACAATAGACCTTCCCCAGAAAAAATAGATCACTCCCAGCAACAATAGACCCCCACAACAAAACAAAATACCCCCCCCCCAGCAAAAAGAGATGCATGACAGCAACAGTACATCTCCAAGCAATGAGCATTGATAGACCCCTTCCTCAACAATAGATCTCTCTCAGAAACAATTGACCCCTCAGCAACATAAGATCCCCCTCAGGAACAATAGACCTTCCCAGCAACAACAGACCCACCCACAACAATAGATCCTCCAGCAACAATAGATCCCCCAGCAACTTCCATCAATAGATCCTGTAGTACAGACCACCAACTCTTCCATACAGTCAGTGCTGGAGGTGCCAGAGTGGCGTTCCCCCGCATTACCACCGAAAAAAGCCCTTGGTGCTGCAGACTAGAGAGAAAGAAGGGGATGGTACATGGCAGAATCATGAGCAGGGCCAGGAGAAGGGGTGGGCAGGAGGGCTGCTGCCCGGGGCACTGTTGTATCATGTGAGGTGGGGAGCTCCACAAGGACAATGTGGGGGAAGGGGAATTGTGTTGAGAGGGGGAATTTGGGGGGCGGCAGAGGGTAAGTATTGTTCTAGGAGGGGAAATATGAGAGGGGAGTGCTAAGAGTAGTGATTTAGGGGGATTTGTGTTGGAAGGAAGAATATTTGTGCTAGGAGGAATTTGTTTTTGGTTGGGGGGGGGGGGATTTGAAGTGGGGAGGAGATGTGCCCTAGGAGGGGAAATTTTAGGGATAGGGAATTTGTGCTAGGAGGATTGTATTTTTTAATTAGGGTGGCATTTGGGGGATGGGGGGGGGTAGATTTGTACTGGGAGAAGGAGGATTTATGCTTAGGGGATAAGCATGCAGATTAGTGCTCAGTCCTGGTGTAAGGATTTTTGACACCCTAGGTGAAACCTCATTTTGCCGCCCCCTTGGCTCCGCTTCTGACTACACCCCTTTGCCTTGCCTATGTATACGGTGGAGGTGGCAGGGATGGAGTCAACAACCATTAAATTAGCAGTCAGCATCCCCCATTAGAGACCCCCATTAGTTCAGAGTCCCCTTATATAAGCACCAGTGGTGACTATTGTGTGAATGAGCCCCCAATACTTAAAACCTTTTTATTCAATATTTTTTTTGTACATTATTTTTTTTTATTATTATTTGACTATTGTTTTAATACTTTTATCAGAGTAGTTCAATGCTGTACTTACTCTGGGGGGGGGCGATTAGGGATTCTTTTTACACTTTGATTTCCGGTACAATAAAGATCATTGTACCAGCAATGCTTTTAACTATCATGACTAGTTTAACCACTTGCCCTCCCGAAAATTTACCCCCCCCCCCTTCATAACCAGGTCATTTTTTTGCAATACGGCACTGCATTACTTTAACTGACAATTTAACTGACAATTGCGCGGTCATGCAACACTGTACCCAAATAAAATTCGCATCCCCACAAAATGAGCTTTTTTTTGATGGTATTTGATCTCCTCTGCGGTTTTTATTTTTTGCACTATAAAAAAAAAAAGAAGATCAACAATTTTGAAAAAAAAAAAAACAATATTTTTTATTTTCTGCTATAAAACACATCCAATAAAAAAAAAAATCGAATTTATTCATCAATTTACGCCAATATGTATTCTGTTAAGAAGTTTCATTAATGTTTATACATTTTTTATATGTTGAATTTCTTACATTGTTCAATAAACTTTTATTGTGAAGAAAAAAAAAATCCCAATAAGGGTATATTGATTGGTTTGCACAAAATCTATAGCGTCTACAAGCTAAGGGATATATATATATATATATATATATATATATATATATATATTGGGGGCCAGTGATATCAATACAGTGATTAGTGCTAACAAAAAATATGCACTCTCACTGTACTAATGACACTGGCTGGGAAGGGGTTACCATAAGGGGCAATCAAAGGGTTAAATATGTGCCTAGGGAGTGCTTGTGTACTGTGTGGGAGGTGCTTTTACTTAGGGAAGGCATAGATCCATGTCCCTGCTTTGCAGGATCACAGGTTCCACGCCATCCCTACTGACAGAACGGCAATCTACCTTCTTTACATAGGCAGGCCATCATTCTGTCTGTGTGCTGAACAATCGGCGGGTTCCGGTGGACTTTGAGTCCACGGTACCCGCCGTTAGTGTGTGATCCCTACCCATAAGAGCCGGATTCCTACCAAGAAGAGCTGAATCAGGTATATATACGTGATCTGGTGCAGAGCTGCTGCTCTGTAGCAGTAAAACTGCTATAAGGGGGTCAGCAACTGGTTAAATAATTTTTTATTTAATATTATAAATATTTTTAAATATTTATTTTTTTATATTATAAATATTTTAAAATATTTTTTTTATATTATAAATATTTTAAAATATTTTTTTTATATTTAAATATATTTTTAAATGATTTTAACATTATTTTCTACTATTTTCTTTTTAAAACTCTTTTTAAAGTAGTTCAAGGTTACCATAGCAACATTGTACTACTCAGGGCAAGGGTGATTAGGGTTTTTTTTTATTTTTTACACACTTTGGTTGCTGGTACAATTAATTTTATTGTACCAACAATGCTTTCAACTGTCATGAAGGGGTTAAGTTCATGTCAGCTGTGAATACTAGTGATCTGTGATTGGCTACATAACTCACTAGCAAAGGTGACACAGCGCCACCTTGTGTCTGTACAGACAAAATGAAGTTCGGGTACGTCGCTTTACCTGTACATGCCGTCCGCCCGTAGTAAATGTACTGTGGGCAGTCAGCAAGTGGTTATAGTGAGTGACAAGGACACTGCATTTCTGGCAGGATCAAAAAGTGTTTTCTATACATGTAGAAAATGTTCTCGATCTGGAAAATGAAAACGAATACAGCTGCCACGTGTAACAATTTGGCTTCATAAGCTGCAATAAATTATTTTTTTTCTCTCGGGTTTACTTTGAAATCATAAAAGTCCTTTTTAACATCTACTTCCATCTAATATGTACTATATTACCAAAAGTATTGGGACGCCTGCCTTTACACGCACATGAACTTTAATGGCATCCCAGTCTTAGTCCGTAGGGTTCAATATTGGGTTGGCCCCACCCTTTGCAGCTATAACAGCTTCAACTCTTCTGGGAAGGCTGTCCACAAGGTTTAGGAGTGTGTCTATGGGGATGTTTAACCATTCGTCCAGAAGCACATTTGTAAGGTTAGGCACTGATGTTGAAGAGAAGGCCTGGCTCGCAGTCTCCACTCTAATTCATCCCAAAGGTGTTCTATCGGGTTGAGGTCAGGACTCGGTGCAGGTCAGTCAAGTTCCTCCACCCCAAACTCACTCATCCATGTCTTTATGGACCTTGCTTTGTGCACTGGTTCCAAACACTTGGTAGAGGGGGGATTATAGTGTGGGGTTGTTTTTCAGGGGTCAGGCTTGGCCCCTTAGTTCCAGTGAAGGGAACTCTTCAGGTGTCAGCATACCAAGACATTTTGGATGATTTCATGCCCCCAACTTTGTGGGAACAGTTTGGGGATGGCCCCTTCCTGTTCCAACATGACTGCGCACCAGTGCACAAAGCAAGGTCCATAAAGACATGGATGAGCCAATTTGGGGTGGAGGAACTTGACTGACCTGCACAAAGTTCCCTTCACTGGAACTAAGGGGCCAAGCCCAACCCCTGAAACACAACCCCACACCATAATCCTCCCTCCATCAAATGATTTGGACCAGTGCAAAGCAAGGTCCATAAAGACATGGATGAGCAAGTTTGGGGTGGAGGAACTTGACTGACCTCAACCCGATAGAACACCTTTGGGATGCATTAGAGCACAGACTGTGAGCCAGGCCTTCTTGTCCAACATCAGTGCCTGACCTCACAAATGCGCTACTGGAAGAATGGTCAAACATTCCCATAGACACACTCCTAAACCTTGTGGACTGCCTTCCCAGAAGAGTTGAAGCTGTTATAGCTGCAAAGGGTGGGCCAACCCAATATTGAACCCTACGGACTAAGACTGGGATGCCATTAAAGTTCATGTGTGGGTAAAGGCAGGCGTCCCAATACTTTTGGTAATATAGTTTATTCACTCAAGCCTGCACCTGTATATGCTGAATGCTGAATATATTAAGAACTTAATATGCTAAACGTGTCACGGCTTTCACATCTGCTATGTATCTATTTTCTTCCTATTACATGTTTAAAAGTACTTTTGCAAGAAATTGGAAAGTGGTTCTTATTTTCACAACACAGATCAGGACAATCACAGTTTATATTTTCCTGGTTGCTACATTGTTGCATTTTATACTAACAGCACAGAGCTGCTCAGTGTCAGGATGCTGCAGCAAAAGCTGACTCAATCCTATATAAAGAGACTTAGGGCTCATCACACCAGGGGTGGTGCAGGAACCTGTGCAAAATTGTGCATTTTCCTGCACTGCACAAAAACGCACTGCCTTTTGCAGATGCACACGGGTGTTATTAATTCTTAATGGTCCCCCCTTGCATCTAATAAACACATGCACATTAGTGCTTGCCAAAATGCATGGTACTGCAGTACCATGTACTCTGGTGCAGTGCAATTATAAAAATCACTGCTCCTTTAAAAATTATTGTTTTTAAAAAAAAAATGTTTGCATTGATACATGTCCCCAGGGCAGTACCCAGGTCCCCATACATATAAGCATTTAAAATGAGGACTTTAATTTTTCATGTTTGTGTCCCATAGACTTTAATAGAGTTTGCATGTTCGATACAACTTTTTCCCTTTTCGAGATGTTCTGGTGCAAACCCAACAGGGGGGTGTTCAGAGGGAGGAATAGTGCCCCAATGTTGATGTCAGTGGCATGTATTATGCCCCTATTGGTGGTGTCAATGGGAGGAATAGTGTCCCATCATTGGTGTCAGTGGGAGGAATAGTGCCCTATCATTGGTATCAGTGGGAAGAATAGTGCCCCATCATTGGTGTCAGTGGGAAGAATAGTGCTCCATCATTGGGGTCAGTGGGAAGAATAGTGCTCCATCATTGGTGTCAGTAGGAGGAATAGTGCTCCACCATGGGTGTCAGTGGGAGGAATAGTGCTCCATCATTGGTGTCAGTGGGAGGAATAGTGTCCCATCATTGGTGTCAGTAGGAGGAATAGTGCCCCATCATTGGTGTCAGTGGGAGGAATAGTGCTCCACCATGGGTGTCAGTGGGAGGAATAGTGCCCCATCATTGGTATCAGTGGGAGGAATAGTGCCTCATCATTGGTGTCAGTGGGAGGAATAGTGTCCCATCATTGGTGTCCGTGAGAGGAATAGTGCTCCAGCATGGGTGTCAGTGGGAGGAATAGTGCCCCATCATTGGTATCAGTGGGAGGAATAGTGCCCCATCATTGGTATCAGTGGGAGGAATAGTGCCCCATCATTGGTATCAGTGGGAGGAATAGTGCCCCATCATTGGTGTCAATTGCAAGAATTATGCCCCTATTTTTCGTGTCAGTAGGAGGAATAGCGTCTCAAGAGCCAGATAAGGGCAAGCAAAGGATCGCAGTTTGGAAACAAACCCAATTCCAAAAAAGTTGGGACACTGTACAAATTGTGAGTAAAAAATGAATGGACTAATTTACAAATCTCATAAACTTATATTTTATTCACAATATAATATAGATAACATATCAAATGTTGAAAGTGAGACATTTTGAAATGTCATGCCAAATATTGGCTCATTTTGGATTTCATGAGAGCAACACATTCCAAAAAAGTTGGGACAGGTAGCAATAAGAGGCCGGAAAAGTTAAATGTACATATAAGGAACAGCTGGAGGACCAATTTGCAACTTATAAGGTCAATTGGCAACATGATTGGGTATAAAAAGAGCCTCTCAGAGTGGCAGTGTCTCTCAGAAGCAGGGGCTGACTGGCAACTTTCAGCCCAAGGGGTAAGTACAAACCAGAGGCCCATGGTGCAGTGACTCGGGCCCCCTCCCACTCCCTCTCTTTCTGACCTCCTCCTGACCCCCATTCCAGGCTGAAGCTCCGCTCCAGGTATTCTCTACTCACCGGCTGAATCTGGTTTTCCAACCTGGCCACCAGGGGCAGTTGGGGGGGGGCTGGCCAGAGGAGGAGAGTCTCCAGTGGGGCATGGAACCAGCCTCTGCTCAGAAAAAGCTTACACCATCCATGCTGGGGGGGGGGGGGGGACTGCACTCTGTCCTTGTCTTTATCCTGCACTCAGCAGGCCAGCGGTGGGGACTTTTTACTTCTCTTCACCGGGAATCATTTAGGCATGTCAGTGGCAGAAGCAGTGCAGCCTTGTTATGGGGCATCAGAGTGGCCCAGGGGGCAATTGCCCCCCTGCCCCCTGGCCCAGTCCTCCCCTGCTCAGAAGTCAAGATGGGCAGAGGATCACCAATTCCCCCAATGCTGCGGCGAAAAATAGTGGAGCAATATCAGAAAGGAGTTTCTCCGTGAAAAATTGCAAAGAGTTTGAAGTTATCATCATCAACAGTACATAATATCATCCAAAGATTCAGAGAATCTGGAACAATCTCTGTGCGTAAGGGTCAAGGCCGGAAAACCATACCGGATGGCGGTGATCTTCGGGCCCTTAGATGGCACTGCATCACATACAGGAATGCTACTGTAATGGAAATCACAACATGGGCTCAGGAATACTTCCAGAAAACATTGTCGGTGAACACAATCCACCGTGCCATTCACTGTTGCCAGCTAAAACTCTATAGGCCAATAAAGAAGCCATATCCAAACATGATCCAGAAGTGCAGGCGTTTTCTCTGGGCCAAGGCTCATTTAAAATGGACTGTGGCAAAGTGGAAAACTGTTCTGTGGTCAGACGAATCAAAATTTTAAGTTCTTTTTGGAAAACTGGGACGCCATGTCACCCGGACTAAAGAGGACAAGGACAACCCAAGTTGTTATCAGTGCTCAGTTCAGAAGCCTGCATCTCTGATGGTATGGGGTTACATGAGTGCGTGTGGCATGGGCAGCTTGCACATCTGGAAAGGCACCATCAATGCTGAAAGGTTTATCCAAGTTCTAGAACAACATATGCTCCCATCCAGACGTCGTCTCTTTCAGGGAAGACCTTGCATTTTCCAACATGACAATGCCAGACCATATACTGCATCAATTACAACATCATGGCTGCGTAGAAGAAGGATCCGGGTACTGAAATGGCCAGCCTGCAGTCCAGATCTTTCACCCATAGAAACATTTGGCGCATCAAAAAGAGGAAGATGCGACAAAGAAGACCTAAGACAGCTGAGCAACTAGAAGCCTGTATTAGACAAGAATGGGACAACATTTCTATTCCTAAACTTGGGCAACTTGTTTCCGCAGTCCCCAGACGTTTGCAGACTGTTATAAAAAGAAGAGAGGAGGCCACACAGTGGTAAACATGGCCTCGTCCCAAATTTTTTGAGATGTGTTGATGCCATGAAATTTAAAATCAACTTATTTTTCCCTTAAAATTATACATTTTCTCAGTTTAAACATTTGATATGTCATCTATGTTGTATTCTGAATAAAATATTGAAATGTGAAAATTCCACATCATTATATTCTGTTTTTATTCACAATTTGTACAGTGTCCCAACTTTTTTGGAATCGGGTTTGTACTATGCAGCCCTCATAAGACCCGGAATCTCCTAACTGTACAAACAAATGAAACACATGGCCAACAACGCCTAGACCATTATCCATGGCACTTTATTAAAGGATAAAAAGAGTGCATACTCACAAAAGTTAAAAAGATAACAGAATTGTACGCAAAATATAAATCTGAAGGGTCTGTCCTACAATGAAACTCCTCTAGTTCAAAATGAATGTCAGATAACCAGCTGACACATTTCGAGGAATGATTCCCCTTCATCAGAGCCCCTCCTGGTGGCAACAAACCCTTAAAGAGTAACCAAACCCAAGAACAAAAATATAATATATTGCAGCTTACTAGGCTTTAGATGCCTTAAGACTACCAGATTATCAAAAAGAAATCCAGGGCCACCCTAGAGAGACCATATCCACATTTAATCACATTCCAAAATCACGCCCCTATGTGTAGCCACGCCCTCAAAATCCGCCTCTCATTTTTAACTTTCTCAAACAATTGGCCAGAGACTTTTGGAACAAGAGGCAGACATTCAAGGTATAAAAACAGATTTCCAATAAGCGGCACCAAGATATTCATGCATAGTTATGAGAAACGCCATGAAGGTATCATGAAGTAGTTCCAGTGGTTCTATTTTGGGTTGCCCCCTGCACATTGCAACTGATGGGTCAGCGCCTGCACAGTAAAATGTGTATGCTACACCAGGGATTCAGGTTTTCCAGGGACAGACACCTCAATAAAGGGATTGTCCCTGGGAAATAGGGACATATGCTATCATAATTTAAGGAAGCTTTAGGTGCCGCTCAAAGTCCCCATCTATGATTCCAGAGGAGGGTGCTGGCATGGAAAGAGCCTGTCCCGGCTCAATGCATGCAGTCAAAGTAGCCAAAAAAAGAAGAAGAAACAGTTGCTGTACACCAACAAAGCCCTAGTGCATCCTAAATGAAAGTGGCTCCAGCCCTCTACACCGCCAACGCATTTCGTCCCGCCGCAGGGCTTAGTCATGGAGGTCCTTAGTGCTGCAAAACACTGCAGGGCCTTTCCTGGACTGAGCTGGGATGAAACCACCTTCATTTAGGATACACTCGGGCTTTGTTGTTAGTGTATAATGACTGGGGTTTTTTCTTGAGGGACATATGTAAATCATACCCTGTCCCCATCTCCCCGCCCAACACAAATGCCCTTTATAAGCCATTTTTAAACAATCCGTTGGCCTACCTCAAAATAAAAAACATATTTCCTTTGCCCCTTGCTTACATCCCTGTGCCTTTTGGCATAGCTAGGAGATCAAAATCCAATGGGAATGCATTCTTGCAATGGCCTGGAGTGCATTCTCATGGGATTTTTAACGCTGGCGCATCAGAGGCTGGGGGTGAGACATATATATTTTTTTGGGGGTGTGAAAGATTAGTTTAAAAATGGCTTAAGAAATCCCTTATGTATTTAGGGGGCCAAAGATTTAGCAAAAAAAAGCAAACATTCCATTTGCCATGGACAATCCGCTTAAATAGGGAGCTCATTGGTCACATGAGACCAAGCTTATGAAGGGTCTACTTCAGCTTTAACCCCAAAAGGGATACTTTTAGCTTTTCTACGATACTTTTCGCAATTGTTTATATTATGGGTCTAACAAACCATTTTATTTATTATTTTCAAGCTTACATTAAAGTGGATTCAAGGGCAAAAAATTACATATAACGTTAAGTCTGTCACTAGTATTAACACAGCAGTTTTTGTAATTCTGAATTCCCCTTTGCATAGTTTTATTACCGGTTGATCTTGCCAGTAAATTCATTATTTTTCCACTTCCTTACCAGAGTGCTTGAATTTGCTTGTTGCTTGATTAAAACATAATTTCCATCTAAGACTCCCCTGTTTACAGGGTGACAACACTGCTGTGCGACTTTACTGCAGGATAAGCAGTTTTGTCACCCTGTAGACAGGGGAGTCTTAGATGGACATTTAATTTTATTCTAGCAACAAGCAAATTCAAGCAGTTACAGCAAACCTTTTTAAAAAAAAAAAAAAGGTTTAAACCATAAGACTACAAGCTTACTGTTATAAGTACCACCCCCCCCCCCCAACAATGTTGTTATATGGTTTGTCTCAACCGCTGTAACTGCCATTTTTGCTGGGCAGCTTGGTCTACATCAGGGGAGGACTGGCCCAGGGGGCAGGGGGGCAATTTCCCCCCGGGCCACTCTGATATTCCCCCGTAAAAAGGCTGCACCACTTCTGCCACAGACATGCCTAAAGGACTCCTGGTAAGTGTGGGATGAAGACAAGAAAAAAGAGCAGCCCCCCCACAGCATGGATAATGTAAACAGTGTCTGAGCAGAGGCCGGGTCAATGCCCCACTGGAGACTCTCCTCCCCAGCCAGCCCTGACTGAGTTGTCCCAGCCACCCCCCCCCCAACTGCCCCCCTGAACTGGATTCGATCAGTACAGAGTACCTGGAGTGAGGGTGGGAGGGGGGCCGAGTCACTGCACCATGGGCCTCTGGTTTGTACTTGCCCCCTGGGCTAAAAGTTGCCAGTCAGCCCCTGGTCTACATGTACATATGACTACAAGATGATCTATGTAAACACCTCCAGCAATGTCATACAGTATGTTTGTCCTGATCCCTGTAACTTTCATTTTTGCTGAGAAGTTTGGTTTCATGTACATATGACTACAAGATGATAAATGTAAACACCCCCAGCAATTTTACTGTACAATGCTATAAAAAAAAGTATTTGCCCCCTTTTTTATTGTTTTTTGTATATTTACCACACTTAAATGATTTAGATCATTCAACAAATTTTATTATTACACAAAGATAACCCAAATAAATACAAAGTGCAGTTTTTAAATTATGATTTCATTTTTTCACGGCAAAAAAAGTTGTCCAAACCTACCTGGCCCTATGTGAAAAAGTATATTACCCCCCCCCCCCCCACCCCATGCTAAATCACGAATGAACTGTGATTAACCACATTTTTTCGAAAGCTAGTTAAATTTCACTTGCCACACCCAGAACTGATTACTGTCAGACCTGTTGAATCAAGAAATCACTTAGGCCCCTTTCACGTGGGCTTTCCGATCAGGTCCGCCTGTCAGTTTTTCAGGCGGACCTGATCGGATGCTCCATGGACCTCTATGGAGCAGGGGATGTCAGCTGTGACATGGCCGCTTTCACCCGCTGCTATCCGATCCGATCTTGTTTGTGAAATCCAGACGGATTGAAACCCTATTTTCCATCCGTCTGGAGGATCGGATCGGATAGGATCGGATAAAAACAGACAGGCGGTCTGTTTTCATCTGATCTTCCCATAGAGGAGAGCGGGCCTCTGACAGGTCTGTCCCTGTAAAGTAAGCAGAGACGGACCTTTCATCCGCCTGCTCAGCGGGGATCGGCGGATCAAACCATGCTGAGCAAAACAGAGTCCGCTGGGCGGCAAACCCATATCAAAGGACCCTTAAATAGAAGATGTCTGACAAGGTAAAGCACACAGATCCCAAAGCAACACATCATGCTGTGATCTAAAGAAATTCAAGAACAGATGAGAAACAAAGTCATTGACATGTATGTAGTCTGGAAGGGGTTGCAAAGCCATTTCTAAGGCTTTGAGACTCCAGTGAACCACGGTGAGAGCCATTATTCACAAATGGAGAAAACTTGGAAAAGTGGTGATCTTCTCAGGAGTAGCCGGTCTACCAAAATTACTCCAAGAGCACAACTACGACTCATCCAGGAGGTCATAAAAGATCTCAGAACAACATCTAAAGAACTGAAGGTCTCACTTGTCTTTCATGCATTCAACAATAAGAAAGAGACTGGGCAAAAATGGCGGCCAAGGGAGAAATCCAAGGCCAAAGCCACTGTTGACAAAAAAGAACACAAAGGCTCATCTCATATTTTCAGAAAAAACATCTTGATTATCCCCAAGACTTTTGTGCAAATATTCTGTGGACTGATGAGACAAAAGTTGAACTTTTTGGAAGGTGTGCATCTGTTAGGTACCTGTGAGGTAGAGTCCAAAGTGGAGCTTGACTGCTGAGGATTCAGGTGAAGACGTAACCAGGGAGGTCAGGCTGGCAACAGATCAGGTACAGCGGTGCACAAATTAAATCCAGAGAGTGGTCAGGCAGGCATAGGTCATACACAAGCTGGCGGTGAAGTACAGAATCGGCAGGCTGGAGAGGGGTCAAGAATTCAGGCAAAAGTTCATCACGATAATCAGAGTCACAGAGCATACAGCACAACTAGGGAGATAGTCCACACAAACGGGCACTGAGTAAGAGGAAGTGTTGCTATTTATGGGCTGGTTAAATTGTACATTGTTCGCAGCTGGCAGCAGGTGGGGTTAGTGAGTCCATAGCAATGCATCAGGCTGGAAAATCACTGCAAAGACTCCAGAGCTTCCCCGTGGAAAAACAGGAAAGGCTGCAAAACCGGGAACCTCCCGGTGTTCTGTCAGAATACCATACCCTATCAGAATTCCATACCTCCGTCATTTCCGGTTGCGGATCAGCTGTGGCTACGTCCTGAATCAGCTGTAACCATGTCACAAGTCCTACTGCGCATGCGCAGAATAGGTAGGGCATTTTGATAACATTGTAAGGGTCAGGAAAAAGTCCTAGTGTGCATGCGCCGGTGCATGCGCACTAACGGGCCGGGCAGCGGGATCTCTGATAACAAACATCCATCCGATCTCCATGGCCCGCACTGCGCTGACCCGACACTGCGCCGAGCCGACACTGCAGCGACCCAACAATCCGATCTCCATGCCCCACACTGCGCCTGACAATTAGACAGTGGGCGTGCGCGTGTGGGTAGGGAATAGGATTGTCCCATTGTTGGCTTGGCGCACTGTGTGCCACGGAGATCGGATGGATGTTTGTTATTAGAGATGCCGCTACCCGATCCGTTGGTGCGCATGCGCCCGCTCATGCGCAGTAGGACTTTTGCCTCACCCCCTTACGATATCAAAATTCCCTACCTATTCCGCGCATGCGCAGTAGGACGTGTGACGCGGCTACAGCTGGTGCATGATAAACCTGCACTGGAAATGATGTAGGTAGGGAAATCTGATAGGGTAGGGATTTCTGATAGAACACCGGTTCAAGAACACCTAGGCAGGTGACAGCATCCCATTACATCTGGTGTAAAACGAACGCAGCATTTCATAAAAATAACATCATACCAGCTGGGCTGCTTCAGGACCAGGATGACTTTCCATAATTGATGGAACCATGAATTATGTGCTCTACCAGAAAATCCTGAAGGAGAATGCCCAGCCTTCAGTTCCTGAGCTCAAGAGCACTTGAGTTAAGCAGCAGGACAATGACCTGAAACACACCAGCAAGTCCACCTCTGAATGGCTCGAAAATAAAAAGAAGGTTTTGGCATGTCTTAGTCAAAGTCTTAAATCTGATTGGGATGCTGTTGAATGACCTTAAACAGGCTGTTCATGCTGGAAAACCCTCCAATGTGGCTGAACTAAAACAATTCTGCAAAAAAGAGTGGGCCAACGTTCCTTCGCAGCAATGTGAAAGACTCATTGCCAGTTATCGCAAACGCTTGATTGCAGTTGTTGCCGCCAATGATGGCACAACCAGTTATTAGGTTTAGGGGGGCAAATACTTTTTCACATAGGGCTGGGCAGGTATGGACAGCTTTTTACCCTTAATAAATAAAGTCATCATTTAAAAACTGTATTTTGTATTTACTCGGGTTATCTCTGTGTAATATTAGAATTTGCTTGATGATCTGAATCGTTTAAATGTGACAAATTACATCTAATGAAAATGCTTTAAATTAAAAAAAAAAAAAAAAATGTGACAAATATGCAAAAGAATAAATAAAATAAATCAGGAAGGGGGCAAATTCTTTTTTATAGCACCGTATATGATTGTCCCGACCCCTGTACCTGCCTACTGTACATATGACTACAAGCTTACTACTATAAGCACTCCCAGCAATGTTATATGGTTGTCCTGACCCCGGTAAGACTAAGTTTTGCTCGGCAGCTTGGTCTGCATGTAATATGGAAGAATATAAATAACAATCAAATTAACCACTTGCTGACCGCCCGCTGCAGATATACTATGGCAGGCTGGCTCGGCTGCGCGAACCGACGTAGGGGTACGACAATCCCGCGCCGCCGCCGCCGGCGCACTAGGCAGCGGGATGCCAATGCACGGGGCCGGTGGCAAAAGTGGCCACCGGCCACCTGCGATCCCCCCCCCAGCTTAGAGAGAAGGGCGGGCAGCTGTTGTAAACACAGCTGACCGTTCTTCTCTCTTAAATGATTACAGAGCGCCTGTGATCCTTCTATATAGGATCACAGGTCTCTATGATCATTTCAAAAGCCACACCCCCCCCCCACAGTTAGTAAACACTCCCCTAGGCTTACATTTAACCCCTTGATCACCAACTAGGTTACCCCCTTCCCTGCCAGTGTCGTTATTACAGTAACAGTGAATATTTTTAGACTGATTACTGTAGTAATGTCACTGATCTCCCTAAAAGTGTCAAAAATATCAGTTAGGTGTGCAATGTCGCAGTCCCACTAAAAATAAAAATTGCAGATCGCCGCCATTACTAGTAATAAAAAAAAAAAATAGAATAAAAAAATCACATAAATCTTTCCCCTAGTTTGTAGACACGATAACTTTTGCGCAAACCAATCAAAATACACTTATTGCCATTTTTTTTTTTTTTTTTACCAAAAATATGTAGCAGAATACGAATTGGCCTAAAATGATGAAAACATTTGATTTTGATTTTTTTTTTTTTTTGGGGGGGGGGGGGGGGGGAATGTTATATAGCAGAATGTAAAAAAATACTGTTTTTTTTTTTTTTTTGTTTGTTTTTTCAGAATTGTCACTCTTTTTTTGTTTATAGTATAAATAAAATAAATAAATAAAATAAATAAATAAAGCAGAGGTGATCAAATACCGCCAAAAGAAAGCTCTATTTGTGGGGAAAACAGGACATCAATTTTATTTGGGTACAGCGTTGCACGACCGCAAAATTTTCCGTTAAAGTAACGCAGTGCAGAATAGCAAAAAAATGGCCTGATCATTAAGGGGGCAAATCTTTCCGGTCCAGAAGTGGTTAAAAGAAGGAATTCTGATACTGAACACTATCATTACAGGTATTAACAGTTATGAGAATACAATCTTTTTTGCCTTTAAGGACTTTATTAGCTGATTTTCTGTTGATTTCTGTTTACCTCCCTGTGGATAATATATATTAACAAACAGAATCTTAGGGGATCCTTTCTGTCTAAACAGCAATATAATTGTTGAAGCGGTTTCAGGAGTACATGCGTGAATATTCACATAGGACGCTTTGACGTTTCAGATGGTGGCGTGTGTTCTAAATGGGCCATATATCATAATTTCATCCCATTTGATTATTGTCATGCAGCATAATAACACAAATAAATCAACCATGAATAGGATTTCATCTTCCAAATTGTTGCCATTGCTCCTAATCGTTACAATAATTGCACTGAAATATAAACTTCCAAACATCTAAACATCGGCTTTTAAAGGGCAACAAGCTCTTTGAAAGCTGAACCTTACAAAGGTATAAAATACAAAAATTAATGTAGCTCTTTATTCATTAACCACTTTAGCCCCGGAGGATTTGGCTGCTCAAAGACCAGGCCCTATTTTGCGATTCGGCACTGCGTGATTTTAACTAACAATTGCGCGGTCGCGCGACGCTGTACCCAAATGAAATTGATGTCCTTTTTTCCCCACAAACAGAGCTTTCTTTTGGTGGTATTTGATCACCTGTGCGATTTTTATTTTTTGCGCTATAAGCAAAAAAAGAGCGACAATTCTGAAAAAAAATTATATATTTTTCACATTCTCAAAAAAAAAAAGAAAAAAAATGTAAAAATCTAAATTTTTTAACATTTTAGGCCAATTTGTTTTCTGCTACATATTTTTGGTAAAAAAAAAAAATTGCAATAAGCGGATTTGCGTTTTGCGCAAAAGTTATTGCGTTTACTAACTACGGGAAAGATTTATGTCCTTTTTATTGTTTTTTTTTTTTAACGAGTAATGGCGGCAATCTGCAATTTTTTTAGCAGGACTGTGACATTGTGGCAGACAGATCGGACCCCTGACTGACATTTTTTACACTTTTGGGAGTACCAGTGACATTACTACAGTAATCAGTGCTATAAATATGCACTGTTATTGTAAAAATAACACTGGCAGGGAAGGGGTTAACTTTATTGGTGATCAAAGGGTTAAGTGTGTCCCTAGGGGCATGATTCTAACTGTTAGGGGGCATGGCTAGTGAAGTAACCACAGAGACATGCGATCCTATACAGCAGGATCGCATAGCCTCTGTGCCTACTTCAGTGAGAATGACAGACAGCTGTGTTTACATCAGCCGTCTGTCTTTCTCCCTCTCCTGCAGGAAATTGTGAGTGGCCGGCTGCCATCGGAGCCGCCGGTCACTCATGCTAGGTCCCCAGGGAATGAGCGGGGGCGAGTGACTTAGGTCTACGTTGCTTTGCCCAGCAGCGGCACAGCGCCGCAGTAAATCCTCATTTAGCGGTCGGCAAGTGGTTAATAATTTGTTTAATTCTTTGGGGGTTTTTTTCCGTACAATTCCCATCAGATGGACACTCACCACATATTTATGCCCCCCTCATTCACATGGTTGGGCACAAGTGCTGATAGACAAAAAGTTAATGGAATCCTCTAGATAGGCTTAATCCTCTCCTGTCCTTTTCTCTAGTGGTCCCTCCAATCCTCTCCTGTCCTTTTCTCTAGTGGTCCCTCCAAAGGTGGGTCTGTGATGAAGTTGGAAGTGACGAAACACGTCAGGGCGTGGCTACACGGCAAAACGGGCAAAGCGTATCCATCCTACTGCACATTTCTTGTAGCGCTGTTGATATGTATTTTATGTGAGTGCTTTGGAACTTATTTTAACCACTTCCCGACCACCCACTGCATATATACTGCGGCAGGGTGGCTCTCCTGCGCAAACCGACGTAGGGGTATGTCGGTCTTGCGCAGAAGGCTAGGGGGTGAGCGCAGTGGGGAAGGCGATGCGTGTGCAAGGTGGCTCTGATTGCCGCCTTACACCTGCAATCGCTCCCCGCTGAGAGAGAAGGACGCTCGGCTGTTGTAAACACAGCCGATCGTCCTTCTCCCTGAAATGATCACAGAGCTCATGTGATCCTTCTATTCAGGATCACATGTCTCTATGGTCATTTCACAAGCCACGCCCCCCCCCACAGTTAGAATCACTCCCCTAGGGTCACATTTAACCCATTGATCACCCTTAGGGTTAACCCTTTCCCTACCAGTGTGATTATTACAGTAACAGTGCATATTTTTAGCACTGATTACTGTAGTAATGTCACTGATACCCCCAAAAGTGTCAAAAATGTCAGTTAGGGGAAGTCTGTATGCCGCAATGTTGCAGTCCCGCAAAAAATCCCCATTACTAGTAAAAAAACAATAAAAATGACATAAATCTTTCCCGTAGTTTGTAGACGCGATAACTTTTGCGCAAAGCAATCAAATTCCCTTATTGGGATTCTTTTTACCAAAAATATGTAGCAGAAAACAAATTGGCCTAAAATGTTAAAAAATTTAGATTTTTATTTTTTTTTTATTTTGAGAATGTCATATAGCAGAATGTGAAAAATCATCGCTTTTTTTTTTTGTTTATAGCGCAAAAAATAAAAATCGCACGGGTGATCAAATACCACCAAAAGAAAGCTCTGTTTGTGGGAAAAAAAGGACGTCAATTTTATTTGGGTACAGCGTCGCACGTCCACGCTATTGTCCGTTAAAGTAACGCAGTAGCGAATTGGAAAATAGGGCCTGGTAATTAAGGGGGCAAATCCTTCCGGTCTTAAAGTGGTTAAATACACGTTTGAATGTGTTACAGTATCGCACTAGTCAAGCTTTTTCTTCCTGCATCTTACCTTTGGAGTGACCACTAGAGAAAAGGACAGGAGAGGATAAAGCCCGTCTAGAGGATGGGGGGAATATATATATATATATGTGTGTGGTGAGTGTCCATCGGATGGGAGTGGTAGGGAATGTGGTGGTTTGTGGTGACTTAAGTTATCCTCCATTCACGGGACTCACATCTACCTATGGACAAGTAGTCACATAAAATACACATCAACAGCGTCACAACAAATGTGCGGTAAGATTGATATGCTCCCCTGAGTCACCACCTCCATGCTGGCTCTATTGATTCCGGGAACCGTTCTACGATCCTCTGACTGACACTCCATTGTGCCATGTAGCTACGCCCCTACGCGTTTCATCACTTCCAACTTCGTCACAGACCCACCTTTGGAGTTACCACTAGAGAAAAGGATAAAGGAGGTGATTAAGCCCATCTAGAGGATTCTATTAACGTTTTGTCTATTAGCGCTTGTGCCCAACCATGTGAATTGGGGGCATAAATATGTAGTGAGTGTCCGTCTGATGGGAGTGGTAGGGAATGTCACACAGTGGTGGTGGTTTGTGGTCCTCCATTCACGGGACTCGGATCTACTTGTGGACACGCTGAATCATTTTACTGTTCAAAATAACAATTTTTTTGGGGGGGACTGTGCACCGATCACGATTATTTTTGGACTTTTGGATTTTGTTATAGTACTCCGGCTTAGGAGTACTTCCCTTTATAACTATTTATTAATAACTTATTCACTGTTTTTGCGCTGCTAGTGGTTTTTCACATATTTGGTGTGATTTTCATTATTGTTATATAAGCTTGACATTGTGCTGCTTCTTGTTTCACTGTCCAGTCTCAGGGTGGAGAGAAAACCTGTTAATGAAAGAGAAACTGCAGCAAAGAAAGATCAGATCTGATTACCTGCTAGGCAATATGTACCCCTATCAAATAAATCTGGGGTGCCATACATAGATACTATGCAGGATGCATCCGGGGTAACGCATGGTCAAGACAGGAGAACATTTTGAAGTGTAGGATTCCCTCCTGGATTTGGAAGCAATACTTGGTCTTGCAGGGGCCTCTCCCATTCCGCCAGCTGCTGGGACAGCCAAACAAAGCTGGGCTCGCCTTTGATTGGCTCTTTGCTACGGTAACCCCAAAGAGATGACCTGACATCGCTTCCGGTTTACCCGGATGTAAACGGCTCCATTTTTAAAAACTCAACTAATTTTTAAAAAGCGGATCTTGGTGTTTTGAAGGTTTTTAAGTGCAGAGGAGAGATTTGGGGGTCTTATTGACCCCAGATCCCTCCATAAAGAGGACCTGTCACTGCCTATTGCTGTCACAAGGATGGCATTCCTTGTGACAGCAATAAAAGTAATAAAAAAAAAAAAAGCAAAAGAGTAAAAAAATAATAAAACAAATTAATAATATTAAATAATATTAATAGTATAAAAAAATAAAGTGTCCCCATGCCCCCATGCTCAAGCACAAAGGCGGACGCACGCACGCACACACGCAAACAGCAATCGTCCCACACATGTGAGGTATCACCGTGATCGTCAGATCATGGGCAGTAGTTCTACCACCAGACCTCTTAAATCTAAAGTGGTAGCCTGTAAAGGTTTTTTTAATATGTCTCCTAAGGACAGTAAAATTGACATTGTTTGTCACCGTCGCACGGGCGTGCGTGATTTTTAAAGCGTGACATGTTTGGTATCTATTTACTCATCGTAACATTTTTTTAAAATATTTTACAAAAAAAAGGAACTATCACGTGCCTTTTGCTTTTAAAAGGATGTTTACATTCCTTGTTACAATAATAAAAATGATACAAAAACAAATACAAAAATTAAAGCAACAGAATAAAAAAATAATAAAATTAATTAATATTAAATAATATTAATAACATAAAAAAATAAAATAAAGTGTCCCCTCCCCCCATGCTCAAGCGCAAAGGCAGACGCATGCACGTACGCACACACACAAACAGCGATCGTTCCACACATGTGAGGTATCACCGCGAACGTCAGACCATGGGAAGTAGTTCCAACACCAGACCTCCTGTGTAAATCTAAAGTGGTAACCTGTAAAGGTTTTTAAACATGTCGCCTATGGATAGTAAAATTTACATTGTTTGTCGCCGTCACACGAGCATGCGTGATTTTTAAAGCGTGACATGTTTGGTATCTATTTACTCAGCGCTTTTTTATATTTCACAAAAAAAGAGGACCTGTCACATGCCATTTGTTGTTAAAAGGATGTTTACATTCCATGTTACAGCAATAAAAGTGATACAAAAAAAATAAAAAAAATTAAAGCAACACAGTAAAAAAAAAAAAAAAAAAAATTAATTAAATAATAATATTAATAATATAAAAAAAAATAAATAAATAAATTGTCCCCATGCTCCCATGCTCACGCACAAAGACAGATGCACGTAAACAGCGATCGCCCCCACACATGTGAGGTATCACCGCGAACGTCAGATCATGGGAAGTAGATCTAACACCAGACCTCCTGTGTAAATCTAAAGTGGTAACCTGCAAAGGCGTTTAAACATGTCACCTATGGATAGTAAAATTCACATTGTTTGTCGCCGTCGCACGAGCGTGCGTGATTTTTAAAGCGTGACATGTTTGGTATCTATTTACTCGGCGTTACATCTTTTTTATATTTTACAAAAAAAGAGGACCTGTCACATGCCTTTTGCTGTCAAAAGGATGTTTACATTCCTTGTTACAATAATAAAAGTGATACAAAAAAAATAAAAAAAAATTAAAGCAACAGAGTAAAAAAAATAATTAAATTAAATATTAATATTAAATAATATTAATAATATATAAAAAAAAAAAAATTAAAGTGTCCCCGTCCCCCCTTGCTCACGCACAAAGGCAGATGCACGTAAAGAGCGATCGCCCCACACATGTGAGGTATCACCGCAAACATCAGATCATGGGCAGTAATTCTAACACAAGACCTCCTGTGTAAATCTAAAGTTATAACCTGTAAAGGCTTTTAGACATATCGCCTATGAATAGTAAAATGAATGTAGTTTGTCGCCATCACACGGGCATGTGCGATTTTTAAAGCATGACATGTTTGGTATCTGTTTACTCAGCGTTACATCTTCTTTTATATTCTACATAAAAATTGGGTCATGTATTGTGTTTTTCTTTTTTTTTTTTGCATTAAAATGTAAAAAAAATGTATTTTTTCCCAAAGAATTGCGTTTGAAAAACAGCAGTGCAAATAACGTGTGACCTAAAAAATTGCAAAACCCACCAATTCATTCTCTAGGACAAGAAATAAAGGGGAATCTCCCCAGCAGGAAAGAGTTGTCACCAAAACAAGATGGAAATTTTACCTTATTATTTGGAAATCTCCTCAAATTTCCTGTTGCACAATTAGGACAGGAAATAAAGGAAAATTTCCCCAGCAGGAAAGAGTTGTCATCAAAGAAAGAGGTAAGTGGATATCTTACAATGAGGACAAATGTCCTAATAGATTGTAAGCTCTAATGAGCAGGGCCCTCTAGTTCCTCCTGTTTTGAACTGTATTGTAACTGTATTGTCTTCCTTCACATTGTAAAGCGCTGCGCAAACTGTTGGCGCAATATAAATCCTGTATAATAATAATAATAATGACATCTGTCTAAGATGGAAATTTTCCTTATTTTTTTGGAAGTTTCCTGTTGCATCATACGACAGGAAATAAAAGGAAAGGCAGGATACGGACAGTCAAAAAAACAACCTGATATGGGTTTTAACCCTTCTCAATTCTAAAAACAATTTATGGCTATACATACACTTTCATGTTTTTGGGCTCTGACATCTTTACATTAACATTTTTTAAATAAATAAAAGGCTTAAGTAATATTGTTTTTTTTTTTTTGTTTTTTTTTTTACTTTTTATTTTATTAATTTATTAACTTTTGGATTTTACTTTTAATTGTAGAAAGTTTGGGTAAGTGATACCCTTTACTGGCTAATTTAAATGATTGATGAGTTGCAAGCCTTTGGGATGCCTTAGATTTATTGTAGAGTTCTAAGGAGAGATCTAAGCCATCCCGAAAGCTTGCATCTTTAATAACTTACGTCCCCCAATAAAGGGACTCCGTTAAATTGTAAACTTTCTGCAATAATTGACGGCTAACACGGTACAATACACTACAACTTTTTAATTGTCAGCAACTAAATTTCAAACGCTCGCTGCATAAAGTTCCACCGAATTTTCAGCTCCCGAGGAGTGGTTCATTTGCATTTTATTTATTTATTTATTTATTTATTTTAAATAAAACTAGTCAAGTACACGGGCCATTTATATAATTTTCTAGTGTTTTTGAAAATTAATTCTTTATCTCTAATTTCCCACCACAGATTTGTTTTGTTGTCCCAGTTAGACAATTTATCTCAGTGAAAACGAATAATGGGATGAAAATGGAATAAATTAACTTCACGCCAAGTACAGGAAATTATGGATAAGTGAGATTTTAAATACAGCAATAGAACACATACAGTAATAATGGAAGCACAATTAAAGGTAAATTGGAAGACGTAACGGCAGTTAGCGGCGTATTCCGGCTGATTAGCGCCCTAGTTTAGTAGCTAACAACAAAGGGTGAAGCCAATTGGCAAAACTTTAATTATCCCCATTTTGCACGGCTTTTGTTCACTGTAAAGGACATTTTACTTTCTACAATACAATGTAATAAGGAGTCTCCGGGGAACAACTTTGTCTAAAGCTAGCCATGCACACCGGATGACAGTCAGATGTGCTAAAAGGTCATCCTCTCAATGATATGTAGCATGGGTCTTGTGTAAAAGCAGGCTGCTAGGTAAATTGAGTTAGCTCCACTGTAATCAGAGAAGCAGGGGGTTGATTAATTAGGGCTGATCAGAGTTTCACAGGCTACTGCCCTGTTACATCCCCCTATATTCTAGATGATTCTAGAACCATAGTTGGAGGAAGAGCAAGGCACGCAGCCTGAATATTTATGAGACTCAAATAAATGCCTGGAGAGGTGTACCCAGAAGGTGGTGGGAGAGCTCATAAATATCCTGAGGCTTGAGCAGCAGCAGTGGTGTTCCTTGGTCCAAACCTGCTGGAGGAGAACCCAGTGAAGGGGCTCTGCCCCTGGTGCAGGACTTTAGAGGAAGCTTTTAGGAAGACAGCTAGGCTTAGCTGGGGGGGGGGGGCTATTCACAAGTTCAAATCCAGAGATCAAGTTGGGTCTGGAGAAGCTTACTGGAGAGAGCCAAAAGGAAGTTGGTAGAAAAGAGTCCAGCTGTCCTATGGAGGTGTAAGTCTAAATCTCCCTCACTAGGAAGAGCTTGGTGGATATAGGCAGGAGCAGGGCCAGGACAACGGGTGAGTGAGGAGGTGCGGTTGCCCTGGATGTGATGGTTTACTGTAGGGATAGGGGCGCCATCCTTCTGTTCCAAGGCTGAGTTGAGTCATGACGGTGGCAGTGGTTTTAGCATCCCCTAGGCTTGCACATCCTGGCAGGACCTGAAGAAGGAGGCTCCGTCTCCGAAACGCGTAGTCCATAGCAACTACATCGTGGAGCAGCATCCCCTGAGATCCCTCCATCCATCCATCCACAACCGCACGCAGCCTCAGCTGAGGCTCTGGGAAGCTTACCTAGCTGCAAGTGACGGCTGACCGGTGCG
This sequence comes from Pelophylax lessonae, assembly GCF_965119305.1. Taxonomy (NCBI): domain Eukaryota; kingdom Metazoa; phylum Chordata; class Amphibia; order Anura; family Ranidae; genus Pelophylax; species Pelophylax lessonae. The sequence goes on from NC_138774.1 coordinate 25,658,386, forward strand.
CAGGCGCATTGTGGTTTGTACGTATGTCACCGGCGGGGAGGCAGAAGCAGGAACTAGGAAGTGGATGGTGATACGGGCTAGAGCGGTGCTTTGAGTAATGAGCTGCTGTAGGTCGGACCGGAGGCGACCCCGGAGGGATAGGAGGAGCAGGAGGCTACCACAGATGAGCTTGTCCTTGTAGGACCAACATGTGAGTGCAATCTATATGTGTGTTATTGTCAAGCTTAATAAACGTTATCATCCGAGGTCAGCGTGCGCTCTTTTCTCATATATTGCAGTCGTCCGTCACTAGGAAGAGCCTGGTGGATATAGGCAGGACCAGGTCCGGGACAACGGGTGGGTGGGGAGGGGCGGTTGCCCTGGATGCGATGGTTTACTGTAGGGATGGGGGCGCCTTCCTTCTGTTCCAAGGCTGAGATGAGTCGTGACGGTGGCAGTGATTTTAGCATCCCCTAAGCTTGCACATCCTGCATGGGGGAGGGGGCACAGTTTAGCATCTTTACCCTGGGCGCTGAATGACCTTGTCCCGCCACTGGGCAGGAGGCAACCTGTAATTCTGCGACTATGTGAGTAAATGACCCCAGTGCTGAAGAGTAGTGACTGTGTGTAGCTTTTAATTCTTGAAGGACCACAGGTCCCCATCAGCATAGAAATCCTGTGTGTACAGTAGAGCTGTAGCACCCTCCTGGGTAGGTGCTAGAGGGTGAGTATAGGTTTTGGCTCTATCTGCCTATCAGAAGAGCAGAAGGTACATTCTATATTTCTCTCTGCTTAGCAGGGAGCAGGATCTGTGAGATAGGTCTACTCAATGTGCTCAGTGTGTGATTCATGTGGTCTGGGAAGTGTTCCCACTGGTCCAATGGGGTGGCACATTGGACAGTGGAGGAAACCTGGCCAATGAGTACACAGGCTCTGATACAGTCCCAGTGATTGGCACAGACTGGTTGTCTTGGTGCATTGTGGGGTGTGGTAAAAAAGCCAGGAGCACATGTACTCGGGGTCTTTGGCTGGTGAGCAGAGTCACGGAAGGAGGGTGGCAGCTGCCTCCTCTTCTGCAGCAGTTGGTGTATGGTCACAGGCAGTTGGCCTGGTAAGCCAGAGAGCAGGAGCTGAACCCAGAGGTCCAGAAGAGCTGACTAGGAGGAGTTGAGACACAGGAGAACCTAGAAAAACAGAATTGTGAGTACAGGGGATCGTGTCTAAGGGCCTGACAAGGAAGGGGGCCACTCCAGAGTAGAGTAGTCAGAGGATGGGTGTCAGCTGGTGGAGTGAAAGAGGGTGCTAGGCGAGTACCCTGAAGATAAGTGTTAAGCAAGTGTCTATTCAGGAATTTTACATCAGATTCATCTAGTGGCAAGGTGAAACTGCGGCCTAGCCGCATCCACAGATAGGAGTCCTCAGCATTGCGAATAGTTCAAGTTCTGGAGTATCCCACTCTTCTCTTCTCCCATCCCTATTTATAATAAAACAACAAAAACAACCAAAACCCCCAGACTGTTCATTGACTGAGCCGGAGAGTAAAGTGTTAGGATTCTGCGTGGTAACCCAGGGGACCCCGAAAGGTGAGAAATCCATCAGCCCTCATGGGGGGCAGTGCTACACAGCCAAAAAGTGAGGAGTCCTCAAGTTGTTTAGTTCTACACGTACTGGGATACCCCATGCTCCCTATCCCTATCCAAGTTTATTATTCCCAACAAAAAACCCAAAAAGAAACCCCTAGACTGCTCTTTGGAGCCAGTGGAAGAATGCAGGAAATTCTATGTGCCTGTCTGGGTGTGCTCTGAGGCGGAAATAGGACCACTTTCACTAGTGGTTCCATACGGGGTGCACTACAGATAATTTTGACTTTTTAACATGGTCATGGGTATTCTAGGTGTTCTATGAGTTTTGGAACTGATACCCCCCAAAAAAATTGTTTATGTATACCTAAAATTCCTGAACCAGGACTGCCATTAGAAATTGTGGCGCCCCAAAGTGCTTCATGACAGGGCCCCTACCTCCTTGGGTAGAGAGCTGGCTTGGGTAGAGTTTGGCTGTTCAAAGGGAGCAAAGCATCATATGTAGGAGTTTTATTTCTACTGCTTCCATATATGACTTCCCGCTGTCAATGGTTCCTAAGGAAGCAGTGGGCCTAGTGAACTATTTAACTGCTTGCCGACTGCCACACGACTATTTACAGCGGCGGTCAGCCGCTCACAGGCAAAGCGACGTAGTACTACGTCGCTAGTCTGTGAGGCTCTAGGGAGCGAGCGTGCGCCGCCGGAGGCGGGCTCCCGCTCGCTCACTGACCCCCCGCGCGTGTGAGCGGCAGACCCGATGTCCGCCGGTCACTTGCGATCACCGGTTACACCGGGAGAAAGGCAGGCGGCTAATGTAAACAAAGCCGCCTGTCTTTCTCCCCTGTGTAACAGCGCAGATCATACGGTCCTGCTATGTAGGACCGTAGATCTCTGCTGTTACATCACAAGCCACATCCAATCACAGTTAGAAACACACCCCTAGGGACACACTTAACCCCTCCTTCTAAAATAAAGTTAACCCCTTCCCTGCCAGTGTCATTTTTACAGTAACAGTGCATATGTTTAGCACTGATTACTGTAGTAATGTCACTGGTACCCCCAAAAGTGTCAAAAATGTCAGTCAAGGGTCCGATCTGTCGCAGTCCCGCAAAAAAAATCGCAGATCGCCGCCATTACGCGTTTAAAAAAAAAACAATAAAAATGACAAAAATCTTTCCCTTAGTAAACGCAATAACTTTTGCGCAAACCAATCAATATATGCTTTTTGCGATTTTTTTTTTACCAAACATATGTAGCAGAAAACAAATTGGCCTAAAATGTTAAAAAATTTTGATTTTTACATTTCTTTTTGGGGAATTTCATATAAAAAATGTGAAAAATATTGTTATTTTTGCAAAATTGTCGCTCTTTTTTTGTTTAGAGCGCATGATCAAAAAATCGCACAGGTGATCAAATACCACCAAAAGAAAGCTCTGTTTGTGGGAAAAAAAGGACGTCAAATTCATTTGGGTACAGCGTCGCACGACCGCGCAATTGTCCGTTAAAGTCACACAGTGCCGAATCGCAACATAGGCCCTGGTGAGGAAGGGGGTAAAATCTTCCGGGGCTTAAGTGGTTAAGTATCATTGTTCAACAGTCATATCACAGCGCTCGCTATCTTTTATCTAATGTCTAAAAGTGGTTAATTTTGATTTCTGGGAGTCATGGGACGTGGGATTACTGTGCATGAATCCAAAGGTATCTAGAGTCCCCTTTCACCCCCAGGCCCCCTGCTGAACTGATGATCTCACCCTCCAAAACTCTAGATCTAACCCTTAAAATGGAAGGATAGACAAAACCTTTTATTTAGAATTAGGCTTTGTTTTGAGTAGAGTAGAGGAGGATTAGAGGATTAGAGAGCACCAGACCAAAGATCTAAGAGTCCGTAATCTTTTTTAAAGATCTTTTTATTTGGTTTTTTGCAGAAAAAATGAGTTACATACATATCAAATGGAAGTATAAGTTTGGAACAACTGCATTATAACATGACATACGAGTAATTGAACAACTGAGAATTACATTTGAAATGACTGAACAGAGTTACAAGTTATAAGGGTATGGAGGAATGAAGGTATGACCCACAGCAGTAACAAATGATATAAACGTCATGGACAACTTAGCACCCCAACACACAATGAAATCAAGCGCACGCTGCGACCCACGGGGGAGGGCGCGGGAGAAGGCAATGTAGCGCAAAAGCCACTCTAGGGGGGACACCCCAAAGGGATCCTGCTGTGTCCCCTCTCTTAACCCCCTCCCCACCCCCCTCGCCCATGGCCCCCAGCACAACGTCCACAGTAGCAATCACAAACATGTTAAGAAGATATTATTTTATCAGGCACCACGCTGTCCAACATATTCAGTCCAGGCGGACCATCTGGTCCGAAATTGTTGCATTTTAAAGGCAGAGATAGCTAGAGTTTTTTCGTGTGCATACGATTCTCCTACTATTTGTACCACCTCCCTCCTGGTAGGGATGTCCTCACATTTCCACTTACGGGCTATGGACAGCCGTGCAGCAAAAAGAATGTTCTGAACCACTGTTCTCAATTGGGGAGGGTACCTGTCAATATTTATGCCCAGTAATGCTTGTTCAACTGTAACCTTGTTAAGCACTCCCGTCACCTCCGCAATCAGTCTAGAGACAGAGGCCCAGAAACCTCGCAAGGAGACACAGGACCACAGAACGTGGAGTATAGTTCCAACTTGCCCGCACTGTCTCCAGCACAAGTTGGAGACGCCCGGGTAGTACTTGGCAATGGAGTACGGGGTTTTATACCACCGCTGATGTATTTTCAAAAGACCTTCCCTGAAATTGGAACATCTAGTATGGGTAGCTGTATGGGTATATGAACGCAGCCACTGAACTTCTGTAAATTCCTGGCCTAGGTCCCCCTCCCACTTTATATGATAGGTGTGTTTCACAAATGACTTCTTGTCATGTAGGGAAACATAAAATTTACCTATTCCCTTCGTGTGATGATTGTCTCCGAAGCACAACATGTGAATCGATTCAGGAAAAGGGATGTCAACTGAGGATATCTTGGAAATCAAGTGGGACACTCTGGAGTACGTGAAAAATTCCTTAGCAAACAATGGGTAGCGGGCACACCATCCAGAGAAGGAAAAACCTCCCGGATTGTGCGTGATATCTCTAAGCGTGTGGAGACCATAAGTGGACCAGTGCACTAAATGTAGGTCTGGGGAGATGAAAGAGAGCGCAGTCAAGGGAATAGGGACATCCACTCTTTTAGAACGTTTGGCACTGTGAGCGTAAAAATAACGCCATGCCTGTATTGTGGGCATGATAGTGGGGTGCGCCATCGGATAGTTGCCATTAGATAATGGGATACTGAGAATGAGGTCCGCTAGAGTGCCCTGTGTCACTACTGCCTGCTCGATGGACTTCCAGCTAGGCGACTGGGTATGCTTCAGCCAGTGGACGGATTGGGTAAGTATAGCAGCCATATGATAGTCCCGCACATCCGGGACACCCATACCCCCCATGAGGGGGTGTTTAATCAGATGCATATGAGAGCAGCGAGGTTTTTTACCACCCCATAGAAATTTAGATATCAGAGATTGTACTGATCTATAAAACGCTAAGGGAATCTTGATGGGGAGTGCTCTAAACAGATATAGGAGCTTTGGGAATGTCAGCATTTTAAACGCTGCATTCCTGCCTGACCATGTAAGGTAGAATTTGCCTAGTCTAGACAACTCCTGTGTGAGGATGTCAAGAAATGGTGCAAAGTTTGTCTTGAAAAGGTCCCCAGCCTTGCTAGTAAGCTTGATGCCTAAGTAGTCGATATGTCCAATGCCCCATTGAAAAGGGACCCTGCTTTGAATCTCTTTCGCCATATGTTCGGGAATTGCTACGCCCAGCATGTTTGACTTGGTGTCATTTACCTTGTAATATGAAACCGAGCTAAATTCCTTGAGCACCTCCTGGACTGCCACTAAAGAGGACCGGGGAGATGTCACGGATAAGATGACGTCGTCTGCAAACAACGAAATCTTGTTGTTGAATCTCTTAATATCTAGTCCCCTAATTCCCGGGTGGCTTCTAATCTTTTCTGCAAAGGGTTCCATTAATAAAACAAACATCAATGGGGATAATGGGCACCCCTGGCGAGTGCCATTTGTTATGTTAAATTTAGTGGAGAACAGTCCTTCTGTGTATACATAGGCTGAAGGTGCCGTGTATAGTGCTAGCACTGCGTCTAAAATCTCACCCTCCATGCCGAATCGTTGCAGGACTTTATGAAGGTAACCCCAGTGTATCCTGTCAAAGGCCTTTTCGGCATCAAGAGACAGGAACACAGTGGGAGTACGAGTGGACTCGGCATGGTGGATGAGATTCAGCATTCTTCTCGTAGCATCGGTGGCCTGACGGCCCATTACAAACCCTACCTGATCCTGTTTGATAAGGCCAGGCAGGAATTTTGAGATTCTGTTCGCCAGGATTTTTGCGTAGACCTTCAGGTCCACGTTTAACAAAGAAATGGGCCTAAAGTTCTTTGCGCAATCCGGGGGTTTCCCCGGTTTAGGTAGTGTAACCACAGTGGCCTCCAACATCTCAGGAGGGAAGGAGGCAGAGGTGGCAGCCTTTTGGAATACCCCCCGGAGTTTTGGGGTTAGAATGTGCGTATACTGCTTGTAGTACTCCGAAGAGAACCCATCAGGGCCAGGAGCCTTATTAAGGGGCAGAGACTGAATGACTTTACTGATTTCAAGGTCTGTTATAGGAAGGTTCAGTTTCGTTAAGTCTGTGGGACATAATTTGGGTAAGGAAATTGAGGCGAGAAATTTGTCAATGTCTTCTGGTGATGGTTGCGGGGTGGACACGTCATCCTGTAAGTTATATAGCTCACCATAGTAGTGGCTAAAGGCGTCGGCAATATCTTTAGGGTTGGTCAAGTTCTGTTTCGTGGAGTGGTGTGTCAAATTAGATATACGATGCCGGGTCTGTTTGTCCTTTAATTGATTCGCTAATAATTTGCCAGCCTTGTTGCCATGCGCAAAAGAGGTGGCCTTCAGTCTGCGTACATGGGCCTGGTGTTGCCCAATCAGCAAAGATCGGAGCTCATGTTGTGCATTTGACAATTGGTCGCAAATGTCTGGAAGGGGAGTGCGTTTATTTAGTGTTTCTAAATTTTGGATCTTGTTCAAAAGATCATCCAGGCGCTGCCTCCTCTGCCTCCTCAATGCAGCACTCCTAGATATAAGAAAACCACGCATAAAAGCCTTATGAGCATTCCATACAATCAGTGGACAAACGTCCCCCTTTTCATTTGTTCGGAAGAATTCCTCCAAGGCCTCACGGACCTCAGACGAAGACCCCGAATCGCAGAATACACTTGTGTCATTTCTCCACCTATTAGCCCTCGTGGAAAACACCCTTGGGCCAACCGTAATGGACACGGGGGCGTGGTCTGACCATGTGATCTGTCCAATGGAAGAATCCACAATTTTTTGTAGCAGAAATTTGTCCGTAAAGAACATGTCTATCCTCGAGTATGAGGCATGAACTTTTGAGAAAAAGGAGTAATCTCGCTCCGTAGAGTGATGACACCGCCACACATCCTGTAGGCCCGTAGATTTCAAAAAGTTAGAGAGATCCGATCTACGGGGACATGTTCGGGCACCGCTAGAGATGTCCTGGCGAATGTTCGCCACTAAGTTCATGTCACCTCCCAGGACCACATATCCCTTAATGCTCGGTTGGAGGTGTTTCCACAATTTAGTAAGGTATGAAATTTGCCTCACATTTGGGGCATATATGTTGAGGATGGTATATTCAACATTGTTAATTTCACAGTTTAAGAGTATATAGCGACCGTCCGGGTCCGAGATATGGGCATGGTATTGGTAAGGCACAGAATCTTTGACGATAATGGCCACACCTCCCTTCTTTTTGGGGCCATTTGCGTAGTATATGTGTGGAAATTGCTTATTAGTGAGTCTAGGAGGATCCGTGGCACAAAAATGAGTCTCCTGAAGTAGCATAATATCACATTTTTGAGACTTTATTTCTTTCCAGAGCATGTGTCGTTTAAATGGGCTGTTCAACCCATGAACATTGAGGGAAGTCAGCTTAAATGCCATGGTGTGGTATGAGCAGTGAGAGTTCGATCAAGAAGACAAAAATGTGGGAAAGAAATAAAAAAAACAAGGTCTCAGTGCGGAATAAATAACAATGTCCAAGAGATCCTACCCCAATCCGTTGTTACGGTAGTGGCGGTGACTCTGGTAGTCCAGGAGGTCTTGCCGTGAAGCTGTAGAGTTCAGGATGGTTTGGTGGAACACTGTAGGACTGGAGAGATACTGCCGTGGGTCAAAAACAAGAGAAAGATAAAAAGAAACAGCAGGGGTAAATTTATCAACAGTCTAACGTAGATCCCTGTGTATGCAGAGCCCTGCAAACAAACGGTAGATAACCGTATATAGGCACAGGTATGTGGACCGCGCCAACTATTAAAAATGAGGCGATATCCAAATGGAAATCTGAGCAGTGTTGGTACTGCTAATCCGGGGAACTTTATAGAACACAAACAAGAGAGTAGCCGAACAGAACTGTCGGAGACGGTAGGGCCGAGTGTTGGGTCATATGGAGGGTCAACTCCAAGGGAACAGTGAGGTTCCAGAAATCATTTAAATCCATTTGAAGCAGGTAGCTCAGGATCCCAGGAAGACGTTTGAGCCCCCGGAGGGTCCGTTGTTTCCAGAATGTCCCACTGTCGAAGGAGCTCAATGCCCCGTTCCAGGGTAGAAACTTTAAATTCCTTATCCCCTTTAGTAATAATGAGGGTTGCAGGGTAGTTCCAGCGATACTGGATATGATGATTTCTAAGGGGTTTGGTGATAGTCACTAGATTCCTCCTCCGGTTCATAGTGTGAGCTGAAAGGTCTGCATAAAAAGACAGGCCCTGCATACTAGGTGGGAGATCTACCGCTTTCCGCACTTTCGCCATAAGTTGCTCCTTAACTGTGTAGAAATGAATTCTAGCTATGGCATCTCTAGGATATTTGTCTGGGATGTGTTTGGGCTTCGGCAGCCTGTGGATCCTGTCGATGGCCAGATCACCCAAAGCAGTGTTGGGAAGAAGTTCCTGCATAATAGATGTAAGGAATGCTGCCAGGTCTGGTGGTTTAACTGTCTCAGGGATGCCTCTGATCTTGACATTATTCCTTCGGGAACGGTCCTCAAGATCAGCCACCTTTGATTTGAGCCAGACCAAATCATCATCATGTTCATTGTGAGCGTCCACCATATTATTAAAAGTGTCTGCAAATTCCCCCATCTTGTTTTCTATGGTGGAGACCCTGTCAGCTACTGCTGTGACTGCTGAGCTGCATTGTGACACTAATTGCAGCATATCCGAATGGATAGCTGACCTCAAAGACAGCATTACATCTTTAAACATTGATGCCATCACAGGATGATCCCCAGCAGGGATGGTTGCTAGTGTGTCCTGAAACTCCAGGGTGTCATCCACAGAGATACTGCGGTGAGGGGGAGACAGTTCATGGAAGGTCTTTTGTTTAGACTTCACAGGACTGTTGGACTGTGATTCTGCAGCCGAATGCTGTGAAAGGTTCACGGGGTCAGCCAGTGAGCTCGGGGAGGGTCCCCTCTGTGCCGAGCCAGAAGGCTTCTGTGGCTGAGTGCTGGGTGCTCGTGGCGGGCCGGCGCCATCTTGGCCGAGCGGTCTGGTATGAGGTGAGAAGAAGTTTATCATCTTACCGGGTTTGCAGCGGTCTTTACGCTTCGGTGGCATGTCCAGGTGATGCCCGGGAATGTCCGGTGTATAGCTGAATGGTTTTGAGTTGACCCTCCGTGTTATAATTGCTCCGGTGTGTCTGTTTAGCGAGGAGCTTCTGGCTCACGCTTCCATCAGCCTCGCTAGCCGGCT